>NC_092060.1:19270000-19347500 GCF_039877785.1 Chaetodon trifascialis
GAAGACTGCAAGCTGCCAAACATGGTTAAAAACAATGTAGGTTACAAAATATAAAAAATATAATCTCTTTTGCAAATGTTTTACCTGTAAGGAATTGTATTCAACTCATATATTTGGCCTTAAGGATACACAAAAGGCGTTTTGCGAGAAACAATAAATGTAAACAAAACTTTGTTTACTAGAGACGCCACAGGGTACCTTTAACAGGATAGGCGTACCGGGGATCCAAGAAGAAGTTAAAGCTGCTAATCAGTATTTTTACATTAACAATAGATCAAATGGCTAAACGTAATGTTTGCAGTGACAAAGACAGAGTCTTCACCTGACTGTTTTGGTTCCCATCAGCGTTGTTCACAGAAGCAGCAGGCAGCTATTTTCAACAGAACACCTCTGGAAACTGACTGCGTGCTATCTAACTGGCACCAAATGGCAGAGAAGGTTTGCAGTGAGCTGGTGAACACAGCAGAAGATTTAGCTGTTAAGATATTTCCAACAGATGTTAATTTTAGACTAAAACAGAGTTAAAAAGAGAGTACATATTGGATTTCCATTCATCAGATGGCCGGTCCCCCGTCAACTTTAAAGGCCTTAAGATGTCCTTTTTTATAGCTTGTTGTGCTGCCCCCAAGTGGCCATAAAATATAATAATGTATAATAATTCATAATACATTATTTGGATATAAGGGTGCAGTACTTATTTTTGTGTACACATTGTTGTAAAGAATTCACCATCAGACAGAACTCAGCGAGTATGTACATACTGCTGATAGAGAATGCTGAAATGTAATTAGCGAGAGTGACACTCAGAGAGGCGTCGCTGATATCAAGCACTTTTGATGTCGACTTGTTTCAGACGCTGCATCTCTCCAGGGACGACCTTCAGGCTGTCACTGCAAGTTTGTGCTCTGACAGTTTGAGTCCATATCAAACCTGACTTAAACCAGCATCACCCTGTCTGCTCCTATTGCTGCTGAATGCAAAGACATTAATATTTTGAAAGGTATTATTTGAACGGGGTGCTGTTTCTTAGTCATGAATTAGTATTCAGGGTAATGGTACTTGTATTGGGAAAAAAAAACCAAAAACAAGCAGGGTTCTTAAAACCTCTTCTGAGATCAAAAAGGTTTTGTGTTTTTTCTACAAGCAGATTCCTCGATCCATTTCCTTGTGAATTATCTGATGAGGTATTAACATCTCAAGGTCTAATGTTCAGAATCAAAGGTGCATTTTTGGAGCAGTTTATTTAAGCTGGAGTCTTTATTCCTGTGGTTCAGGTTGTTTGAGCAGGAAACGCAGGTCTCTGTCCTGAGCCAAGTAAACTGCGGTGTGGTTCATCAGGAATGAGAATGTAATCCAAACTAACACCAGGATACGACTCCAAATAGGGTATCAGGGTTGGAAGGGGGGCGGATGTTACTATTTCACAGCCTGCAGTTTCTCTTACTTTGAAAAAACAGGCATTAGAAAATGAGATGAAGGCAAATTGAGTCTGAGGCTCATATTCAGTTTTTTATTTGTGTACGTCGGTGGAATGAAGAGCACAACACAAGCTTATCATGAAGAGACAAGCAGGATGACATAACAGTCCAATGGATGAGTTCATGTGATGGGATATTACATGTGTCCAGAAATGCACCAGATATCACATGTCCAGTCTGGTTAAAGAGTGTAGCTGTATAGACTGCCATGTATAAACAGGACACTTTCTTTAGTAAAAGCAGATTTAAGGACTCCATATACTTCACAGACATCTGGGCTTCCTGCCTCAGTAGTCTCATCTCTTTATTTTGTCTGAATAAGTGTCTGGCAAAATGTATTCAAGACTTTGGAAAGTGGAAAAGACAGTTTAGATTGACTGATTTACAAAATCAGTTTTGTTGTGAGTGATACTGATCAACTGATGCAGCGACTTTGCCCTTCCAGACTGATGTTGGGAGAAATGTTGTGAATTCAGTGAGCAAATATGTGAAGAGGCCTTATAAGCTTTCTTAAAATGAATCGAAGTGGCCTTCAAGAGCACTTCATCAAAGTAAACTTATTTAATAGCGTACATTTGATACTGGTCTGCTGCGAGCTCGAGGCTTTGGTTTGTAGTCGATTCACATACTGAAGTAGGAGGATTTTGAAGAGGTAATACAGAACAGATCTGAAGGACACAAAAATAACCAGAGCCGATGGCCACATTATTAAATTGGAAAACATCCAATGAATTAGACAAGCCAATTATAAATATGAAAAACAAGACGAGTCTAAAGCCATTTCTCTGTGAGGCTGTACACAGGCACAGTGGTGCTTTGAGCTCAATGCTAACGCCAGCATGCTAACATACTAATGCAAAACACATATAATGTTTACCATATTCACCGTTTTACCTTAACGTGTTAGCTAACATTTGGCTAAATAGCACTAAACATAAAGTAGGCTGCAGCTAAGGCTGATGGGAACGTCATTAGTCTGTGTCTATCAAATTACAGGAAAATCCAATCAATAGTTGTCGAGACATTTCTTTAAAATCACAGATGTTTGTCTCATGGTGGTGCCACATTAAAAGAAGATCACCAGTTACTAGGATTTATTGTGGGATTTCATAACGATCCATTAAATATTTGTGGAGATATTTCAGTCTGCACCAAAGTGACTGACTGATATTGCCCTTTATACAGCCACACTGTTAGCTTGGCTCCATATAATAAGCCTACCATATATATGCAATGTACAGTATATATACAGTACATATATACACACACAAAAAGCATAACTCTTTCATATGTCAGTGCAGTGCTGCAGCGTTGCTCTCAAAGCAGAATTCTTTGTTAATCTTCCAGAGAGAGTTTTTTAATATTTATTCTATCAAATAGTTGAGATATTTTTCATCACCAAAGAGCGACCGCCCAGCTGACATTGCCAGAGCCGAGCTGCTAGCATGGCTAAAAATATACACAGGCCTTGATACTGACCGTTACTCATCTCCAATAACCTTCCTAATCTTTTCAGCTCAAAGCTGAGTGTCAGTAACTAACAGTCAGCTCATACTGCCACCCACTTTGTGCTCACTGTTTTTACTTTGAGCCGTCTTTCATCCGACGGAGTTTTGCTGAGCGTGCAGGGTGTTTTTCAACCCTGTCCTGCTTAACGTTTGTCCACGCCCTCGAACCCTGAACCCTCTGCTCTCCAGCAGCACATGAACATCCACATGGGGTCTCTTTTCTGATCTGCAACTTTAAAAAGAATCCAGTTCAAACAGTACAGCAGGCTCCATATCTCAGCAGAGATTTTATTGGAATGGGCTGATTCATATGCTATCATACACTACATACACACTTTCAGAATAATCCCGACTACTCACGCTGATAATGAATGCATGAAATTAATCAAATAGATCTTCCTAGTCCATTTTTTTTCCCCCTTCATCTTCCTGCTTTGTTCTGATGTTTTATATGTTTTCCTTCAGGGAGAAGCTGAGCGAGCTCCGCCGGGAGAAGCAGAAGTTGGTGGAGAAGATCATGGATCAGTATAGAGTCCTGGAGCCCAGCATGCAACCTCCAGCCAGCAAGGCCAAGTACTGTATAAAAATATATAAACTTACACACAGAGATGCCAGTGTATTAGTTAGGGTAAAAGTAGGCCAGTGTGTTTATGCAGCACACTTCATACATAAATGCAATTAATAATGATTTACACAAAGAAAAAGAAATACAGCATACAGTATGAGGTTAAAACAGGAATGGATACAAGCCATTTTAAAAGACATTAAAATTTAAAAAAGGAGAAAAAAAAAAATCACGAAGAAGGTGCAATGAAATGATGAAATGCTTTAAGTTGAGTCAAACTCAGTTAAAAACAGCTTTTAATCTGCATTTTGAGTCAGAGTTGAGCGGGTCTTATATATCAATAATATACATCAATGACTTGAAAATACTAGATGTTATAAAGGTTTTTTTTTGTCAGAGAGGCTGCAAATGAACACTATATTATGTTCACAGATGTTTGTAATATTTTGTCCACTCCATTAGACAACATATTAGAAACACTACATTAAGCCCAGATTGAGCCACCAGGTTTTAAATGGTGCCAAAAAAAAGTGAGCATCAAAAACCTCACAGAGTATTTAGCCAAGTGTCCTTTTTATCACATAATACATTTTGTCAATTTGAATTAAATTTTGATTACTTACTTCACTGCTAATTGCTGCCATATTAATATTTTAATGACTCTGATGACAGTTGGGAAGTGTATGAACGGAGGAAGCTGCTCTACAAAAACATCCAAAAGATGTCAAGAGTTTGGCCTTCAGCTTACTATTTTAGTATTTTCCCCTCTTTATTATGTTTTGTTGGAATCAGCTCTGAGAGGCGGCCGTCCAATCATTTTTCCTTCAGACATTTTTTTATTGTTTTAAAAGCTTTTATTCCAGACACTTTGAGGGACACAGAATACACCATTTTCCCCGCTTCGTTTTTTTTCTAGTGGTGGGCTCCCTCAAGCTTGCCTCGTAGCCTGAATATATTTGGGTTCACAAGTCCTTGTTAAGTAGAGCCTCAAAGTGTGTTTTGGTTGTGTGCCTCCTTCTGCACTTTACATGGAATTTGTTCTGTGAGATATTGAGGTTTTAGAGCAGGATTTGAGTTCACAGTGCAACAACATTTATTATTGCTAATTATGGTAACAAAAGCTAGTTCCTCCCCTGTACACCTGGGGATGATGGCTTATTCATATACATATATATATATAATTTTGATGCCATTTAATTTCATTTTCCCTTCCATTGTGTTTTCTATTATACCTAAAAACCCTGATTTCTTAAAGTGTGTAGAAGGTGGAACTTTCATGAAAGTTCGTTTCCAGAAATTAGCTCAAATTAGAAAATAAAGTGGTAAACTGAGGTCGTAGTGTCGATATTCTGTTGTTTTTTTGAAGCACAGCTGTCTCAGGTCATAACTTGTTCTAACTTTAGCAGAACAGCCAGTTCCCTCAGAGGAAGGCTACCTGTCTTGTATTAGACAGCTGGCAAGCGTTTCGTAGCATAAATCCACTTTGAATGATTAGTGCTGTTGTGTATAAAATGTTCAAGTGTCACAAAAATGCATTCTGTCCCTGCTACAAATGAATATGGTAATGACATTTTAATTATAACATTTCCAAATTGATTTCCTTGATGTCATGTTACAGAGCGCTCTCTTTGCCGTAATAAATGACAGTTGGAACCCTGAGGAACATTTTGTTCTCGTTTTGAATGTTCATGTCAGGAAGCAATCGCAAAGCATTTTTGTGAACAAGATGCAGCAGTCGTGACACTTGGCATCCTCCGAGTGTTTTCTGGAAAATCACTGCACACACACACACACACACACACACACACACACACACACACACACACACACACACACACACACACACACACACACACACACACACACACACACACAATCTCCTGGTTCATCCCTCTTTGTAAATGGTACCTGTCCTCTGTGCCCTCGCAGGAAATCTAACTGGATTGCAGACAGGATGAAGAAGCTAATCAAACCCCGGGGAGGAGGAAGAGAGGGACGCGCCCTCTTCACCGCTGCGGGCAGCGTGGAAAACCTGGCCGACAGCACTGAATTTACATCAGACACACACACGCCTCACCCTGGTGAGACCACACGCATACGCACACACCGGCCGACTGGTTTTCACAAAGATATGCTCACATGCTCACCCCATCAAGCGAGGCTACAGGCATGCATACAAATCATCTCATGACTACCAAGTGTGGTCAGCATTGATACCGCTCTCCTCTCCTTAGATCTCTCCCTGCAGAGTGCCAAGACTTTCTGAGGCTGGCTTTCTCTGCTAACCACATGTTGAAAGGAAAAGATCCGCAAGGCTTCATTCTCTTCTTATGCACCTTGACTGTTGAATGAATTTACTGGCTGAGAGAGGGGTAAAATCTCTCTGCAGACATTTTCAAAGCCAGGATTTAAGCCTCAACCTGCATTCATGTGGTTTTTTTTCCTCTCTTTTTGACCTGCTGTTATTGTTCCCATTTCATTTAATTTTTCAGAGCATTGTGTTTTCGATTATCCCACCTAAATCCCAGCTCTCCTTAACTGCGTGTCAGAACCAGAACTGGGAGGCCTCTTTCTGCTCCTCACCAGCAAGACTGATGGTTTTTAATGAGCCTGAATGCCAGAGAGAGACTCGATGTCTCAACTACAAGTGGAAGAAGCAGAAAATCTCACCAAAAGATGATGCATGTAGCAAACACAGGGTGTAACACTGAAAATAGTTCAAATCCCACTTTAACAGCTCTAAATAGATTAGATGATTGGTGGCTTTTGTCTTGTAATAGAGAGATTAAGTCAGCCAAGACATTTCACACAAACTCCACTTTTTCCTATCTTCTGTGTTCAAGATGACATTTTCCTTTGCAGCTACATTTAACCCTGAGACTAACCTGATTTATGGCATGTTAACTTGACTTTAACCACTGGTCTCAGGTCAGTTTTAGGCTGCAGCCAGTGTTACAACAGAGAGCAGACAGACATCAATGGAGTTTTTCATAGTTATTTCAATGTGATAAAATCTACTGTTAAAAAGGCTTGGATCGTCTTTTTGAATATAAAGGTCAGGCTTGTGTCCATGTCATCATTACATTACTTATACATTGTAATATTATTATAAAATATACTAATTTTAGACCATGTTGTGGCCACATTTTGAAAGTAGCATTTTCAGCTTTATCATTTTTCTGTATCATGACTGTAATTTTCATTTCAAATGCTTACAGCATTCTCCAGGTGTGCATTACACATTATTTATCTTAAATGCCATAAAGACTAAGTCAAATCAAAGCAAAATTAAATTATAAAAACACAGTGGTACATTTAGATTACATCCACCGTAAATAACTAATCGCTTCCAAATAGATGGATAAACACTCAACATGTGTGCTACAGTACCTTACAAACATGTACATTTAATTGTTTGGATACAAGATATAATTGCTAAATAGGGAGTTCAGATCAAGGGTTAAACACTTATTTTACACCATTTCCCTACTTAAGCAGATGAAAGTGCTTCACAATGCCTCTCATTCACATATTCACTCACTCACAGACTGACATTTGGCAGAGCTGCACGACTATCAGGAGCAATTTTTGGGGCGTTTAATGTGTCGCTCATCACATTTTCTTAATTTAGCTCTGCACCTGCCAGTTGTCTCTGAAACTGAATTTGCACTGGAGGAAGAGCTGTTATGTACATGACCACTGTGGTTTCTGCTGTAGCACAATCCAAAACTATCATGCTCAGGGTCTTGTACTGTACATTGATTATACTCATATCACAGAATGAGCCAATGGTTTACTGATGTCAGAATATTAACAATACTACCATGTATGAATATGGGATTTAAGGAATAATAACCCTGAATGCATTTCATACTGTTTCAGACCCCCGCAGTGCTCCGGTTTCTCCCTCTCTCACGAGAAAAGCAGAGCCGGACATCTCGGTTCCTGGGACTCCAGCCATGCGCTCAGGCTCCGGGGGCCGTCGGAAGCTGGGATCCCGTCATGGCTGGGGGCTTGGGTTGGCCAGAGGGGGCTCTGGGGTTTCCCAATCATTCAGTCCCGGTGACCACAAAACACCGCCCCGCCTGCGGCTGCGCTCCAGCCAGAACACTTCCACTGTCCTCTGGGAGGGAGAGAGAGGCGAAGCAAGCGCACCCCAGGCAGCAGACGCACCACTTACCAGTCAGGAGAGCATGGAGGAGGATGAAGGCAGAAGTGAGGAGGAGAAAGTGGAATGAGGAAGTTGTGTGCGCTTTCCCATTTAGTCAGATTTTTCTTAAAAGAAAGAAAATGCCAAAATATAATTGTGAGATTTTTTGGAAGAATTGTTTTTTATTTATTGTTAATAAATAAATGACTTGTTCAGATGAAGTGTGTGTAGTTGAGCATGCTACGTGCACAGCGTTATGAAAGGTCTATGGGGTAACAAGTTAAATGTCAAGCTGACAGTTGGACTATAAAGTAAAACTGTGCTCAGAGAGCAGTCATATCTTCTACAATCACTCAAAATACAGACAATATTCTTTTTAATAAAACATGCATGTACCTATTAGACTGTGATCTCATGTGCCTTCCAGACAATCAGCACTCCAGTGACGACAAGGCAACGACCTGAGAACGAACGGCAGTCGGCTCTCAATTAAAAAACAAACCTTTTATATTCTGCGCTCCTGGCAAACTGTTTTGATGCTTTTTGTACGTCTGACTATTTTAAATATGAAATCCTTCTAGTATTTTTGAATACATGAATGAATAAATCCTTCTTTCAGTGATGTGCTGCTGAGTTGTAAAGGAATGAAGTGTCTCTCTAGTGTGGAGCCCTAAAACTGTTATTAGACAGTCAAAGGTAAACTGAATACATCACTGAGGCCTAATAATAGTATTTTTTCCCTTACCAAAAATCAGTTGATTCCTTATAACGATGTATATCTCTCACTTCATTTTATTTATTGACTCCTTGTCCTTTTTTGGTCCTTCAAAACAAAACAGATTTAATCATTTTTTATTCCCTTTTTTCCCAATGGCGTCAATCATATGGTTAGCTAGCAAGCTTAACTGAAAACACTGCTAGCTAAACACTGAGCACCAGTCATTTCAGCTGAAGTTAGCAACCTGACGGAGCTAAATTATGTAATAAAACTACAGCAGCCAGCCTACGTAATGTTCATATACTTAACTGCATAATGCTGCAGCATCACTCTTCATCACGCATCATCTTGTAACAGTATTTAAGCATTTTAGTACGCAAGCTAATGCTAAAAAGTTAGCTACCTAACGGCACAGAGAAGTTCATAAATGCTGTGCTTCTATCGGCACAGCAGCTCTGCAGTGTGTACAAAATCAGTCAATTAGAGAAGCCTGGTGAAGACATCTGGAATATCCAAGTGGATTTCATGTAGAACATCATATAGCCTGTTTAACATATATGTCGTACAGCGGTGGAAGAAAAACCCAAGTGGAAAAGATTTGGAAGTAAGAGCCCTCATATGCAAATTTCACTCAAGTATTAAAGTTCAGTGCTAGAAGTGTCTTCCATAAACCTTTATAGGATTAACTAAAAATATTCTGTATTCCTGCTGTTCCTTCTGATCACCTCCTCTTTAAGTTGGCCCACTCAAAGTCAAAAAAGTATCACTTTTAAGTGCTGATCACATAATTTTGCCAGACATGCTTCAAGGTAAAAAGGAGACGCTGTCAGATACCAGGTACTCATGAAATGTTGAATATTAGCGCTGAAACAAGGTGAACCAAAAGCATAAAACTTTCTGGAATTGATATATCTGATAAAGATGAGAATGTATTAAAATGGGAACTGGACTGCCTTTATACAGTGCTCATCTCACCGACCACTGAAGGTACTTTACGACACAACCCAGCAGTCACCCATTCACACACTGATGGCAGAGGCTACCATGCATGTGGCACATGCTTATCACTGGGAGCAATTTCATCAAGTCATCTTTAATCCAGTTTGAGTAATCACTTTGAGGGTCAGATTTATGCTGGGAGCAAAATGAACAAATACATCTAAAGAAACCCCAGATCTGATCAGTGATCAGCAGGATAAACATGGAGAAACCCCTCCATCAGGCTCACATATGGCTAAAAATCCCATTTCATTTTAAGGCTCCTGTGTAAATACAGTCATTGATCTAATGACAAATTATCTGCATGCGCGCTTTAATGAGAATCCCCTTAACTCCTTTCACTGTTGCACCAAATGGTGTCAGTGTAGAGCCGGCCAGGCCTCTGCCAACAGACAGACAGACGGATGAAGAGGCGTGAATTAGCATGCAGCTTTCCAAATGAGCAGACCTGAGAGTTCATCATGAAGCTAAAAGGGCCCTCTTATAAGACAGGCAGCTTCCAAAGAGCCACTGCCTCCCAGATTAGGACAAGGGTACGTCAGCATTTCCGGTAGGGGTTGTTTTTGAGTGAGCGTGTGTTTGTTAGTTTGTGTGTGTGTGTGTGTGTGTGTGTGTGTGTGTGTGTGTGGAGAAGGCAACACTGAGGATAATGGCAGGCCGTAGCTCTTTCTCTGCAGCCAGCCCTTCCCAAACACACATCCTGAATTATGATTTGCAAATGACAAATGGATCGCTAATTCAATTCATGAATTATGTAGTTGTCATGGTGACATTAATCAAAAAGCAGGCCCCTTCTCTCAGCTCCGAACATTGTGTTTGTGGAATTGAGATGCATAACGGGGGCTGCACACCGCGCCGCCTGAGTGAGCGCAGGGCAAAGCGATAGCAAGATATTGGTTCTGCCAGTCACTCAGAGGCTTATTATGAGTGCAATGCAACAATCACACGCCCTCAGGCACACAGACAGACAGCACCCACAGACAAAAAGTGAAGGGTAAGGCTTTAAATTCTCAACGGTGGAGCCGTTACTCACATGGGGAGAGCATTCACCACTTTTTATGTCATTTATAAACCTCGGCGCATTATCAAGAAATTCTTAGAGATTGGCGCCTGAAAAGGGGGATGAATAAAAAACAGGAAAGTGATTCGATCCTTGTTTATTCAGCAGGATCTCTCACTAGTATTTTATCCCTGCAAGCATGAGAAGCAAAACAGAATCAGTGAAGAAAAAAAAAAGCCTTGGAGAAAAAAAATAGTGAGAAAAGTCTTGGCACAAAATGAGTGATTAAGTGCCATCTCCACCCCAGATTCCTAAAGCGATGAATGATGGATGGTTGCCTTGGTTGACATCACAGTTGGCTCTCAAGAGTCTGCTCAGCTGCTTAATTATTGAGCACCTGAGGGGTGTAACACTATCAGCGAACATCATTTTTTCAACCCTCCTTTTCAGTGTTTTTGGCCTTCCTCCCCTAGTGAAGACCTCCTCTCTCTTTTCCTGTGAAGACTTTCCATTTCCTCTTTCTCGGTAAAGGTTTAGCTTTCTTTTTTGAACCTAGAGGATGCCCATGTATATCCTTCCTCATCAACCCTCTCTGAACCATTTACCTCTGGTGCTTGCCTGAGCTATCAAATTTTAATGACTGTGTCTTACTAAAGAGCCTCCAGTGACCAAAAAACCTTGCTTATATCACTTTGTACACTAACTGAACGGGTTCGGCATCCTAAATACTTACAGGTGTGTTGGATTTTGTGTGCAGGTGCTTCCCTCTGACATGAATATGTGCAACTATCATTTGAATCCAAATCGAGCTGTTTTTGAACTCTTCCCAGGCTCCTTTCTGCAGTCTGGTTGATTTAGAATCAGGGCACACCACAGAAACTTCACTTTGGGTTAATAAAAAGTTGTAATTCATGGATTGTTGTTAGGCACTTTCTCCCAGCAGAGGCCCCGGTTGGGCAGGCACTGAGACAATAGAGCGGCGAGGTGATCTTTGATCGAGAAGTGGTGGTGTAATTCAATTAATTATATTTTGCTCCAGGCAACAGAAGTCGGGGAGGGGATCATTGAGAGGGAGCACAATACAACTAGGTAGAAAAATAACGAGTAAGTGGAGTGTGTCTACACACACCGGCTGACCCTGCAACCTCGGCTCCTCACAAAACTGTCAAAATCTCCATGCTTTCAGGGGGCTTTTACCCAATGAGGTTAGCCCAAAGGTGAGTGTGTTCATCTATAACTTCCCTCTGTCTGCCTCCACCCGTCTCTCCATCCCTTCCTCTTCACCCCCCCCCCGTCTATTTCATCATCCTCCTCCTCTCTCTGCTTCACTCGGGATCGTTCCTCCTCTCCTAACAGTTTGTCCCTGCTGCATCCCCTCCCCTCCTCCCCCTCCTCCTCCCTCCGCTCTCCCTTTCTCTCTCCTAGTGTATTAAGGGGCTTTGACGCTCTCAGTAAAAGCTGATTTATTCTCTTGGTGATATCGATCGGTTTCTGCATTAAAGATTATAATTCATTACCCCGGCCCCTTTTAATACATTAAACACTCAAAATAAAAATAAAATGCCCCCCCCCCCCCCCCCCCCCCCCCCACCAGACTCCCCGTGTCTCGAGGGTGCGGGAAAACACTCTTGTCGAGACGTCCGGCCTGTCGTCCTGGGCCCCTGAGCTCCACCTGTGTGTGTGTGTGTTTCACCGGCTCAGACATAGAGATACTCACAGGAACACACTCCTGCCTTCACGCACACACTCATGCAGGATGTTACAGTTTAGACACATCAAATATAGATAGATAGATAGATAGATAGATAGATAGATAGATAGATAGATAGATAGATAGATAGATAGATAGATAGATAGATAGATAGATAGATAGATAGATATGGCCAAATACCTGGTAAAAGAATAATTCCCATTATCGTCAGCTGTTTTTTGTCTTTAGCGCTAATTAGCAAATGTTAGCAATGTTAGCATGCTTTTCCATATATTGGAAAAGCATATTTATTGTTTATAGCATTGCCCTTGTTTGCATGCTGACATTAGCATGAAGTTCAAAACACTGCTGTCCCTAAATGCAGCCTGACAGAGCTGCTACTGTAGCACGGATGAGGCCTCGTAGCCTCAGCTAATCAAGATATAATGTGCATTGATGAAAGAATCATCTACAGATAGATAGATAGATAGATAGATAGATAGATAGATAGATAGATAGATAGATAGATAGATAGATAGATAGATAGATAGATAGATAGATAGATAGATAGATAGATAGATAGATAGTAGAAGAAGGCAGTTTGTTCTACCTCAAAGTCGTCTTCTCATCATTTACATGGATTTCCTGAGTGCACAGCTGAATTCTCCATCTTCACCTGACTCCGCTGCCGTTTTGCTCGCCAACAGAATACAGATTCTTTCCATGTTAAAGATTTGTGTACCCCATACGTATACTCCTCTGTTAGTCAATGTGGCTGGCCTCTGTGGGATAGTTAGGATTTAAGAAGCGCCATGTGTCCCCCTATTGATTTTAACCCAAATGGCCGCACCAATTCCCTGCACAAAACAAGATTGCCCTTCCCCATCGCCTTGACAGATTGATTTTGTATCTCGGCTGTGAGGACTTGAGGAGCAATCCCTCTGATTCTGCCTCCTTGCACTGTCACTCTGATGGACAATTTCCCTCTCCATCCTTACCTCTCCTCGTCTCTCCTTTTTCTCCTTCCATTAAAGGACTCTTCTACCTCTAAGCTCTAACTTCCCTGTGTCTGCCCCCACCCCCCCCTCCAGCCTCCACCCCCCACACCCCTCCTGCCTCTCTTTCCCTCTGACAGGCTTTCAGACAGTAAATCAGAGACATTGATCCAGCGCAGCGCCCAAGTGTCCTGGATTCTGCTAAAGAGCCATTTTCATTTCACAAGCAGTTTACTGGCCTCGCTACCCCCCCCACCCGTAAACATTGCCCTCCTCCCTCTTCTCTCGCTCTCTCCATCATGGCCTCATCCATACACATCACCCATCTCACCTAACTGCCGGATCCCCATCCTGTCTGAGTGCCGGCTGCTGCTTTCCTCCCACTTTTTTGCTGCCAATTCACAATTTTCTTTCAAGAAAAATACCTCGAAAAGCCTGAAACATTACACTAATACTTACTGATTGCACACACACACACACACACACACACACACACACACACACACACACACACACACACACACACACACACACACACACACACACACACACACACTTGTATACATGCTTCTGTGCCTACACTCTTCCATAACCAGGGTCCAGAGCTCAGCAGGGCTCCTTGAATTGGTTCCAAGAGGTCTGACTGCAGCAACATCAGGACTAATTTAACTTCTCTGTAATTTCTTTGACATCAGCATAATGAAGAGATGTGTACTTTGTTAACAGGTCTCCCTGTGACCCAGCATGATTTCTATACCTTTCCGCCACATTTATATAAAGCTGCATTTTAATCTGGGGAGAACATCAGTAAGATAACTACATATCACGCAAACCCCAGAGTTGTGGCATTTATCTCTAGACTCTGGAGGAACAGCTATACACCATGTTGACACTTTAATGCAACTTGACGTTGGTAACTTCGTTCCATGGTGCTGTCTTCACATAAGCACATTTGACATGAAGTAGTGCCTGAGGGTCTTCACATCCATACTGGTTAAAGAATGTAGGAATCAACCTGCATCATACATACATTTGTTGACATTTGAAACAAATCCAAATAGAGTAACATATCTTATAATATAAGACCTTCCCCTTTGTATGCTCACGTATATTTGAACTAAAGAATAAACAGAAGGCTGCGCAGCAGAGGCATGAAGCTGAGACCTTCAAAGCTCGTATGCACCCTTATTTGGACAGCGCAAGATTTATAGGGTTACAGTTCCTACCCTGTTCACTCAGAGTTAAAAGTCAGGACTTAAACTTCCCAGTCATTGCTTCATTTTAGATCAAATATCCTGAAGTACAGAGCCAGCATAACAAAAGATGAGACACTGGTTAAATAATCACAGATGGCATTATAGCTTATTTGCGAGCTGATGAGTGTTACTGAGGTAACATCAGCCTGTGTGCATCTAATCTTTAGGAAAGTAAAACTTAGATGGTCAGCTTTAACAGACACTTTGTTTTCTCAACTCATAATTCCAAAGTCAACAATGGACTTTGAACCTCACATTTTAAGCCAACGTGGACAAGCCGTCCTTAAAGTGAGCAGTGACCAGTGACAAAATAACACAAGCAAATCCTTAAAGACAACTTTTACCTTCAAATAACACGACTGTGACTGCACAGCTGGATCATATTAGTTTGAATGCCAGTTTACTGAAGCCATTTCCCAAACCCGCTTGCATATCAGATCTGCCAGTCGTTTGAAATTGAGGCCACTGTTTCTCCCTGAAAAGCATTTTGTCTGTTTATGCTGTCATGATTTTTCTCGAAATGTAAATGTAAAACTCCGGAGCTCTGTTAGTTTCATCATGTTGCTTGAGAAACTCACACCCCACAGTGGAGAGTGTCACTGCTAATTGGCATTTTGTCTAATATGAGACACCTTGCAGCAGAGTTTATGACAGTGATTAAGTGTGATTAAGTAATTGTGATTAATTGCGCCCTAAACCATTTATTTCGCAGTTTAGTGCACTTTCCAGCAGGAAAAAGACCTCATCTTGTCACTTTTATAAAGCTGTTCATTCAAAGCTTAGCCCTCAGCTTTGAATGGTATCCACCTTGAATGTGTGATGACCTGAATCTTAACATTGGGAGCCATAACTGTCTGCCTGCCAGCGGCCTGCAGGTTAGTGAGGCCCTTCAGGGAGATAATATTGCACAACTGCAGTTTTAGAGGCTTGCAGGTCAGAAAAATGTCTGCAACAGGCAGTCACACAAAACACTGAAGGACTGGAGGAGGACTGTTGAGAGCTGTTGCTTGATTCATGCACTGTCTGCAAAATGGGAATAATGGGAAAACCTCCCTTTATTCCGACTTGAGAGTGCCCATGCATTATTCCTAGATCGGCACCCCACAGCTAGCCTCGTAGTCATCATTAAAACAGGCTAAATTAGTTACTCAGTGGCGACTCGTAGTATTGCAAGTTTTTCCTCATATACTGCCATTGTAAAACAGACTTCTTAAAACTGTGTGGGCGGTAGAGAGTGAAAGGTCAAGGACAAACAGGTGGGACAAGACAAAGAGAACTGGCTGGCTTATGGCAGGAGATCTAGAGTGAATGGCATAAGGTCGTCTACATCAAAGAGGAAAAACACAGGAGGACGAGCTGCTGTCAAAGAACACTGGAGGCAAAAAACTAGATCAGCAACTACAGCGGAGATAAGAGCCGAGACATACTAAATAACAATACTGAATAAGAGAATGGATGATCTGGTGAAGACTGAGGCTATGTTTACATGTAGCAGGGTATTTCGGAAAACGGATATTTTGGCCCCTCCGTTTTCAAAAATAACATCGTGCACACGCCATCATAACTATGCCAAACCTATGGGCGCGAGTATAAACATAGGTCGCTCACATGCATTTTAAGTCGCATGTTGTGATGTTTCAGAACCTAAAACGGCGTTTAACCCTGTTCACTCACCAACACATAACCAGAGCTTTTAAAAATGATTGTTTTCCGTGAAAAAAAACTCAGTTTGCGTGTGAAAACATATGCGTTTTCCTGAAGTGTAAACATAGCCTGAAGTGAAGAGCTGGATTATACATACTGCAGGAGTTGATCAGGAATGAACCTCAGGTGTGCAGGTGAATTGGCAGCAGGAGGGAGGAGATGACCACACCCACACACACACACACACACACACACACACACACACACACACACACACACACACACACACACACACACACACACACACACACACACACACACACACAGAAGACATAAGGGAGGGGGAACATAGGAAAACAAGAAATATGGGAGGTGATACTGTTGAACAGGACACCTCCAGCCACAAACATCGTCAATTATTTCTCTTGGTCTTGTGTATTTTTAAGCCGTGGGGGTTAAATCTTTGTAAAACCTTTCTAAAGCACAGAAAAGCGTGAGCGCGTTCATGTTGTCTTTCTGAATTGGTTTGCATTGCCCTACTGGGCCAGAAGCATGATGGGATTAACACCACTGTGCATTTTCAGTGGGCCACACATCCACAGAAGTAACCTGAAAGCTAGGAAATTTTTGGTGTATGCACCAGGCGAGCGATTCTTGTTGGACTGAGTCAGAACCATCTTTGGGTCCGGTATCCAGCTCTTATATCCAGCATGGTGGCTTTACGGCCATTTGTCCAACAGTGGGACAGTGCCAACAAAAAACTGGAAAGTTATGACATGCTAACAGAAAACAGCTGGTGGAACAGCTCACAGGTTAGGAACATGATTGGATGTAAAAAGAGCATCCCAGAGAGACCGAGTCTGTCTGAAGTAAAGACGGGGAGGGGTGCACCACTCTGTGACAGACTGCGCTGACAAATAGTGCACCTATTTAAGAAGAATGTTTCTCAATGTAAAATTGCAAAGAATTTATGGATTTCATTGTCTGCAGAACATAATGTCATTGAAAGATTCAGAGAATCTGCAGAAATCTCTGCGCGCAAAGGGACACGGCCGAAAACCAACACTGGATGGCCGAGATCTTCAGGCCCTCAGACGACCCTGCGCTGAACAGGCATGATTCTGTAGTGGACATGACTGCATGAGCTCAGTGACACTTCCAAAAACCATCGTCTGTGAACACAGTTCATCGCTGCACCACAAACACAAGCTGAAACTCTGCCCTGCAAAGAGGAAACCGTATATAAACCAGATCAAGAAGCGCCGGTGCCTTCTCTGGTCCGAGTTCATTTAAGATGCTGAAGTGGAAACTGTCCTGAGGTCTGACGAGTCAAAATCTGAAATTTTTTTGGAAATCATGGACGCCATGTCCTCCGGACCAAACAGGAGAGGCAACATCCGGCCTGTTATCAGCACACAGCTTAAAAACCAGCATCCGTGATGTTATGGGGGGGCATTAGTGCACATAGCATGGCTAACGTGCACACTTGTGAAGGCACCATTAATGCTGGATCACATCTACAGGTTTTGGAGCAACATATGCTGCCAAGTAGACAACGTCTTTTTCATGGAAGGCCTTGGTTATTTCAGACAGACAATGCCAAAGCACATTCTGCACGTGTTCCAACAGCGTGGCTCCGCAGTGAAAGAGTCCAGGTGCTAAACTGGCCTGCCTGCAGTCCTAAAATTATACATCAAGCAAGAATGAGAAAACGTTCCACTTTGAAAATGACAGCAAAAGGAGCGGCGATGCAGCATTAGCATTAAACATCATCATCACATTCTGTTTATGTTTCACAGTGTCCCAACGTTTTTAGAAAGAGGGTTGTAAGTCTTGTTCTGTATGTCAGTCAGATCATTGCTGACTTTTTATCCTCATCCTAAGACAAATACTTTTATTTTGAAGCTCTCTGCAGCTTTTGTTTTGAAAAGTGCTGTATGAATAAATCCTTGCTTACAGGTCTGCAACACTCACACAGAGGCAGGTTTGTGACAGCTTGTGTGATAGCTGATACTGTTGTGCGACATTACTGCGTATGGAGAAAACAAAATAAACTGCAATTAACTGTGCTGCCCAGACCCGCAACACAACACAAAGAACAAGTCACAGCATGATGGAGGCGACATAGGGAGAGCTTGCTGCAACAGAAAACATTCAGCAAAAACTGCAAAAGCACCAGTTTTCGTCAGTCCATATATAAGAACATTTCAGCTAAACCAGAAACATTTCAGCCGCAGAGAAATACATTTTCTGAATAAGAGACACTTAGATTAAAATGGCATGATGCAAAAGCAGTAAATAAAGAAGACAGACTAACAATTTGAAGTTCACTCTCTGTCTCCCTGCTGGAAGAAACTCAAGCAGAACAGCAACAAATATGTTTAAGTGCCAAGAAATTGTTGACAAGGCAGTAACCTATTAGACTGCAACAAGTCAGCAACAGCAGTCATCAGCCCGAAATAATTCTTCATCAAACACCTGAGAGCTCATCGCCGTCGGATACTGTCAACCGAACAAGCAGTGGACATTTTTCAACACACACACGGTGCTAAAGCCACACACACGCACATGCGCACACACAGGTGTGTTTGAGGGCCATGAATGGCGAGTAATTTCCAGGGCCAACAGGATTATCAGTGTATGTTCTGGAAGATGGCAGGGAATCAGCCTTCAAGTTAACGAAACAGTTAGTGTAATTGGTCTTCATCTGTCATCTCAAACAGAGCTGAGGACTGTTTGAGTCCCGGAGAGAGAGAGAGAGAGAGAGAGAGAGAGAGAGAGAGAGAGAGAGAGAGAGAGATTACTGACGGGACAGTGATGAAAATTGGTCGGAGGATAATGAGTCTCGTTGTTTTTTCATCCTCTCATCCACTGGCTCTCTCTCTCTCTCTCTCTCATTACTCAGAGTGACTGGTCGGAGAGTAGCTTCACAGTCTGCTGCTTATTAAAAAACCCAGAGCGCCTTTAGATGAGTTCATCAGGCTCTCCACCCCTCTTTTCCCTCCATCTCTCCATCCTCCCGCCGGCTCTGTATCCACTCATCCCTTCACCTTTTTTCCTCCTCCTCTCTCAGTTTGAACTCCCACATCCTTCCTCTCTCCGTCTCTTTATCCCTCCCTCTTCCATCTGTTTATTTTTTCCACCATCCTGTAGAGTGAAACAGCGAGAGACAGAGACGAGGAGGAGGAAGGAGAAGAAACAGGCCCAGACAGGAGGGGAATCAAAGAGCTCAGGAGAGGAAAAGACAATCCCTTTTGTGACAGATGAAGCTTTTATAGAAAAAGGGGGCTTTCTCCCAATTTCCTGTTGATATTCTTTGTAGTTTATTTTTCCCCTGCTACCCCTCTCCTTCCTTTGTCCCAACACCCCCTCCTCCCTGTGCGTCTGCGCCACCGTGGCAGATTGTTTGGAATCAATAAAGATGGTTGTTGGCAGATGAAAGTCGTGGGGCGGGACGGTGGCTCGCTAAACACTCAATTCGCTTCACACAAATCACCGCCTGCGTCCCGCCGACACGTGACGGCTACATCCTGCAACAAACAATTAAAAATCATGCAAATGCGCTGTAGGGAGAAGCATGATGGCACTTGCATAAATACACATATGGTGTGTTCTGACAGGCAGACAGGGGTAGATGGGATTTGGACAGCATGAAGACGAAAAGGAAATAAAGGGAAAAAAGGGAGAAGATTGATGATTGTTGTTAAAAATGAACAGGTGCTGTGGTTGTCCAAAAAGTGAAGCTATGAAAGCGAAAAACTGTAAAATGACATTGCTGGCAATAGAAGTTGTCAGATCCTTTCCTCCAGTAACACGACAACAATACAAGTAAAAGTCTGCCACTTAAAATTTGACTTACACAAAAGCACATAAGTATCATTAGCAACATGCTCTCAAAGTGGCAATAATTGATATTTTAATATTGTCACTGTATTAAATGGCCGTGAAAGTGTCAAATGTGTTTTATGGAGCTTTATAATGAGTTTCATCTCAACGTTTAGCTGTCCGATAGCAGCTTTACTGTTTTGGTTCACTCTCGCTGTCGTTCTCGGCCACAGCAGGCAGCTGTCTTCAGCATAAAGGCTCTAAAAACTCACAGTACACTACCTGCTCGGCACCAAACAGACAGTCACAGTTGGAGACAAGCTGGTGAACATAGCGGAGCATCAGCAGCTAAAGAGCCAGATGTTTCCCTCAGGAGTTGGTGGAGACCAAAAAAAGAGTGAAAAGAGAGAGAACCAGGCGGACACAGACGTGACTCCGAATGAATGATAGTGCTGCTCTGTAGCTGCTGAACGTCTAACTGTCTGCTAACCAGTTCATCAACTACATATGGCGTTATGTTCACAACCTGTTCCTGCTGCCCCCAAAGTGGCAAAAGAAAATGACTTACTGGAGGTTTAATATATCAATAAATACAGAAAAATATTTGCTGTATGCTGCAGAACGATCCCTTTCAAAGTGATATATTATTATTGTACAGTATATTGTATTTTTATCGACGTATTACTGACAACTAACTATCCTTATTTATGGTGAGTCTTATGTAATGCATAACAATGGCACAGCTCATTACACTGAAAATCAATTTGATTATTTCATATGTAATTCTACATTTGCTGCAGTTATTATTGGACACAACACACACTATAGATATGCCATTAATATCAACCATGTGCTCTACTGATGGTGTTACTGCTAATGTTTATGTATTGCTTTGCGGTTTAATCTAACAAATCACCATATTTCAGACGCAGACATGGAACTAGTACCAGCAGGGATGAAAGAATATAGTGCAGCAAAAAGTGCAATATTTCCATCTGAAATGTAGTAAAGCCGGAGTGCAAAGCATATAAGCATAGTATCTGAATGAATCTACTTCGTTACTTTCCACCACTGCCGACAGATTAAGTTCCTTTTTCTGTTTTCACATCTAGACGTGAGGAAACTAATAAGGAAATATTCATGTAAAATGTTCCCTCGTGACGTCGCAGCCCACTGACTCATATCGCATTCTGAGAAATAATCAATTCATACACACCAGAAGCCTGTGTGATTGGTTTTAATAAGCTTTTGCCATTGTCTCACACACACTGGAATCCCAATATTCAAATAACTCTGAACTCAAACGGGGTTGTAAGCTGGATGCCGCTGATCACAGACAATAAAGGTCAAGTTAGAGTGCAGCTTCACACATTTTTCACAAGAATGATCAATATCATTTCACACCTTCATCATCTCACCTCTCTTAGCTTCAGTCGTTAATGGGAGAAGCAGGAGAGTGAATCAACATCTGCAGAAGAAACAGTGTGCACTTCAAGAAAGCAATCATCCATTCAGGAGTTATCTTCCTGCTGAGGAAAATCTTGATCTTTGATGGCAGCGAGGAGGAGGAGGAGGAGGAGGAGGAGGAGGAATTTGGTTGTTGAGCGTAGCAGTGTGTATCCACAGCAACCAAATGTGACAAATCCACTCTCAGAGTTTACTCTTGACAGTAGCTTCTGTGGGAGCTGCGAGAGAGAAAATGAAAACTTGTAAAACAGGGGAAGAGCGCATCTTCCTTTGGTCGTGCAGCGGTTAATAGCATTTTGGCTTTTGGAGCGTCTGGTTGCTTCAGAGGGATCTGTTAGGGAGGATTAGTCACTCTCAGTCCAACATGGCTAAAGACACACTCAAAACATGCATACACACACATCAAACAGACAGCCAGTGTGGGTTGTGCCAGGTGTTGGAGACACATAAGGTTTATAGTGGAGAGTTGGAGGCCTGCCTGCAGCAGCTCTGTCGCACAGACAGACAGTTCCGGTCCATCTACCAGCCAAGCACCGCCACTGCTCGCTCACTGCTGCTACAAAATCTGCTGCACATCCATTACAGGAGAAAGACACCAACAGCCAGCACAGACTGTTTAAAGGGGCACAACTGCATGTTTGGAAAGGAACCTCCTTTGTAGACCGACCCAGCGTGAATATGTGAAAGTGCTGATTTCATGCTTAAAGTGAGGAGCTGATGTTGTGTCACAGTTTGAAGCTGCGGCGTTTGCCTCATCACATGAGTAAGAAAACAGACCCTCCAACTGTAAAGCTGGATGGACTCATGGTTCAGTGTTCACCAACTCAACAAACTGACCTTGAAATCAAAGTTTATATCACACATACGCCTTTGAAGCAGCATTAATTTTTTTTTTTTTTTGGCCAGCTGAGGGCAGTGGAACAAGCTGTAAACACATCACTGTGATATTATGACCTCAAAATCATGACAACCATGTTAGCATGTGAGTCTAGTTTCTGGCCACCTGGCAACCAACACTCTGCTTTGGTCTCCACCATCTCTCGGGGGAAATATCTGGCACTTTCGCTGCTGCATGCTCCAATATGTGCACCAGCTAGTTGCTAACCTTATTCTTCTTCCACTTAGTTAAGAGTTGGTAAAACTCTGTCGTGCAGGCGATTCTTTGTGAGTTTGTCACAAGCGACATTTTTCAAGTGATACATAATCATTTGATCCACTGTTACATGAAAACATACTGACGGTAAACTAAGAATCACTTTTTCTTTTTGACTTGTTTAGACCCACAGATAGCTTGGAAGAGGAGGTTGAGCGGTGGGGTCTTCAGTTGGTTGCGATTGTCAAGGTCACCACCAGATGCTTCTACATCCTACACACTGGTGCTTTAATTTTGCATCAACACTTTGTAACCAATCACAGAGAGCATATTTGGGGACTGTGATTTATGGCGGACTTCCTGTCCAACCACTTACTTTAGACAAACTGCCTTTTCTTTGAAGCCAAATATAAATCACCTGCTGCAACATTTTTATTTTCACTTGATTATTAATTTGCAGCTCATTGTTCTGGGTGCTGTGTTGTACAGGGAACTGAGATTTATTGCAAACTGTTAATGGATATGGCTGCTCTTATTCTATATTTTTTCTAGTGTCAAGAAATGCCATGAAAAGACCAAAACCAACAAAGCGACAGTCCATCTGTCAATACTGTCTAACTCCCCTACACTGTCTGAGGCACTCAGCCCCAAGCACACTGGAGGCATAAATCTTTAAAAGTGGGATACAAATAATAGTTCTGTTTTGCAAATCACTTCTTAAAGCAGCCGGGCGCTGTACAGTAATTTTTAGAAAACATTACACAGAGGGGTGAATAGACAACTTACTAAGGACCATTTTCAGCAGTGGATTAATACACACTTGATGCTCTAGTGATTATTATCATCAGCAAAACAGTGTGTGTGGGATTGACTCACATTACAACCCCAAATCCAAAACAAGGGAAATAAAACAGGATGTGATCATTTGCTAATCCTTTTTGAAATATACTCAATTGAAAACAATAGAAAGACAATATATTTAATGTTTTACCTCATCAGCTTCATTGGTTTTTGTCAATACATGCTTATACAGACTATACTTGTTAGTAGGATCTATGCTTTGTTGGTTTTTGTGGCATTTGTTGAAATAAGAAAAATCCAGGATATCACCAGCCGTATCCTTTAAACTCCTCCCCACAATTGAACATTACACTGCATGTTCGTGCTACTTCTACAAAGTCACTGCTACATTTCTATCCATAAAACACTCCTTAGTAAACTCACTACAGTACTTTATTTAGGCTTTTGCATGAAGTAGAGAGTACAAGGGCATCGCAGTTCGAGATCCCATTATTTTTGGCAATTGATCTTCCCAGAGGCCTGAAGTGAAATGAGAGAGAAATCCTCGCTGGAATCGGCCACTACTGGTCAGATCTGTCTGCAAAAAGATAAAAAAATTAAGACGCTTGTCTGAGTGAAAGCTTATATGAGAGATACGGCTGCAAAGTTGATTGGATTCCACTCTTATTTTTAATAGGCTGCTCCTCTTTTCTCTCTCACTCTTTTTTAACTCGTTTTCGGTCGGGGTCACACAGTGTACGTAAAATGGTTCAAATCCCCAGTTCATGGTGTGTTTTTTATCTTGTGTGATTCATTTTTTATATAAATCTCTGTCTGCCTCTGTTTTCCTGCTGTATGTCTTAAAACATACACTGAATTATAAAGGTAAGAAAATTATGTTAAATGTCACGCACACAGTATATATATTGCCTTAAACTGTTAAGCAGCATGCATATTAATGTTATACAGAGTGATATTTCTATCCCCACAGGCATTTCTCTGTTGCTTTGACTTTACTGCCACTGAGACCATGAAATTTCTCATTTCATTTAAAATTAAACACAACACTCCCTGCTTTGGTTTCAGTGGCAGCCTTGCTTCACTGCGCTGGCTTTCTGTTGTTCATGCTGCCAAGTTTTTGTTGACAGCAGTGTGTGAAGATTTGTCTGTTTGTTGTGGTCTTTGGCGTTAACTTTTACTCGTTTCAATTAATTTATCGCTACTATTTTTTGCCTCACGACTCTGTAAAGTGGAAATGAAAAACTGAACAAATGGCTTTGCGAGGTCTGAAAGCACAGACAGAGGCAGGTTGTAAAGGCACTGATTCAGGTCCACGGTTGTTTACATTGCCAGCTTCTCTCTGTGTATTGCCAATATTAGTTTGCGCGACCCTGCTCCATCTGAATAATTCAAGGAAATGCAAGATTGTGACCAAATTAAAAACAGCACAAAACTTGTGGAAGTGAAAATTTGGAAGATTTCTTGATCGTTTTGTTGGTCTTTTGCAGCAGCTGTGTGCCAAATCACATGAAAAAATAACGGTTTTCTAAAAGCAGAAAGAATGAGATGGTTGAGATCTTCCTCTCAAAATGTTTGGAGACCAGAGCTGAGCTTGATTTATAGCAGTGGTAAAGCAAGACATTAGAGGTTAAGGCTGTAGTTGTAATACCAATGCTTAATTTGAATAATTGAGTGAATGACTGATCATGCTTAGGAGCCCAGCCTGCTTGGCATTAGAACACTATCAATCACGAGTGCAATCAAAACAAATGGGTAAAGTCATCATGTCACAGCTCAAGCCAACATAAAATTTACGTATTCACTAAACTTCATTTACCCACACAGATCAATCTGCAATGACGGCGAACGACTTTCCTTTTAGCTCATTTTGAGAAGCAGGTGAGATTTGCAGACTGAAGGGATCTTAAACGGGGCTGTTGTTTTATCTTATTTAAACCTGACACGTTTTCACCCTCCAAGGAGAAAGCGTTTCACATTTTTCTTCCTAAGTGTTGGTTAGTTTAGTAGCTAGCTTGAGCACAGCAGTGCCCATTATTTTCATTCAGGAATGCAAAGAATGCAAAAAGCCAGTTTCATTTAACTGAGCTGCAAATACTGGCAATTTATTCTCAAAATATGACAAACGCTGGTTGGAGGAAATGTCAGGGTTTCCCTCTGAACACATAATTTACATTTCACACAAAGGTTAAGACGGCCCATCCACAAACAGACTAAACGGCGTTATTCTTGTTGATGATGCAGACTCGTCATGTTGACACAAACACCACGCTGGTTACCTGAACAATAAGCTGCTGTCACTGGTCAGGCTAAAGGGACGGACACAGAAATGAAGGCAAAACACAGGTGATTGGCCAAGAAATGTCTCACTGCATGTCTCATTCAGTCCTCAAATGTCATCTTGTCAACATCGCAGTTGGAAAATGGAAAACACACACATGCAAACACATTATTTGCTGTTTTTCAGAGCCTAATACTGCCAACAGGGTTAGTCATACGAGTATTACTGACGTTCTAATTCCTCTAAGTCTCTTTATTGTGCCAAGCCTGAACTGTTTGGACCATGTCGCAGTGACTGATGATAATGAATATAATAAATACATCAGAAAAGGAAAGTAAGAAGTGCCTCATTTTGAGTCAGTAAATCTAAAAAGAAAAATACAGATTGTTTGTTCTGTTGCGCCTCTCACTAAAACGATTCCAGACCATAACTTACATGACGTAGCTTAACCCCATATCACTATTTAACATGGAACACCGTGTCTGAACTCACCAGAACAAATGTCTGACACAAAGACAATTACTATCAATCAATGGAGCCTGTGTTCAAATATTACACTTAATTGATCAAATAAACTTAATAGACTCAGGAGTGAAATAACACGGCGGTTAGTCAGCTAAAGAAAAGGCCATCTCAATGAACAGGATATAATCACATGTCCTGAATGTCGTAGCACTTCCTGTTTTATTTTATAACACCTCCCATCGTGTCAGTGCCTGCCCTCGTGTGTCTCCCGCCTCCTTGATTATTCACACCTGGGCTGTGGTCGAATAGCTGTTTTGTCTTAGCGAGGTTGCTCCCTGAGTGAAATGACCTGGAAGCATCCAAGTGGCAGCTTTCATAAGAGCTGCTCGAGCTCTCTAAATGCTAAGAAAAGGTGCGTCATTCCTTTCTTATCTCCTTTAGCATAGGGTACACCGGACCATCCTTTACGAAAGGAAAGGAGATAATGCCGTCCCACAATTCCTTGTGGCAGAAACATTTAAAGAAAAGCACCACTGAACGACTGCTTCATAGCTTAGTGTGAGCGCAGTCAGACTCTGAGCGCTGCAGTTGTCTTAAGTCCTCATGAATTCTCCTGCACATCTTTCCTCGACGTCACGCTGTTTTCCATCAAAGTGTTTAGAAAAGGGCGTAGGAGGTCATTTTTTGACTATTCAACTGCAGCACTGCTTTCATTACTCATCTGCCCCTGATTTTGCCATTAGTCAACCCTGTGGATATATTCCCCTGACTTCCCTGTTCCCCTGCTGGATTGTCTTTGCTCAGGCTTTTCAGCATTCCTCTAGTGTTAGCCTCTATGTTTTTTTTACTTAGCTTTGTTTATTGTTTTTTGGATTTTTCTGACTCCCTGCTTGGATTTGTTTGCTTGTATTGGACTGACCCCCTGTGTGTGACTGCCTCGTTTACCGCTAAAGACTTTTGCTTCTTTGAACTTCACCTCGTGCTCTGTGTCTGTCTCTGATCTGCCCAGAAACATCACCTAAACCTAAACCTACACCTACACCTCCACCTGTGGTTCAAACCACTGTGCATGTTCTGTTTTTGAACGCTCTTTACTGTGCGTCACTGCATGTATCAGTATGTGGGGAACAAAGTATATGTTTATATGATGTAATTAAACCCAATTAAGTGTGCCATATATACACAGCACTATCTGTCTAACGGCTTCATGCATGTGTCAATGTACTGGATGTGCAAATAGCACACAGCGGATGATGCAGAGTATTTATCACACCATTGTGTGCGTCTCTGTTTGTGTGTGCAGCTAAATTGAGCTGAGCTGAGCTGTCATCATTGTATATAGGCGTGTGTGTGTGTGTGTGTGTGTGTGTGTGTGTGTGTGTGTGTGTGTGTGTGTGACAAAGACAACTCACCAGCAGGGAAGTAGAGCGGGAGATTCTGCAGATACAGCTCCTTGTCCGTGGGCAAGAACACACAGAAGATGACTCTGTCCAGCTGACACACACACACACACAATGACCTTTATTACAAGCTATGCAATAACCATAAATTCATCAATAGCAGGGGGAACAATGTAACAGTGTGTGACATTGTGCGGTGGCGATATCAGGAGAATGCAGCTCATGCATCAGTCCATTACTCCCCTATTAGCTCCCTATTATGATCACGCCACAACACAATGCTTATATTACTGTACAATGCGTGCTGGGGACAGAGTGCTGCAAATGTACAGAGAGAGAGAGAGTGAGTGTGTGTGTGTGTGTGTGTGTGTGTGTGTGTGTGTGTGTGTGTGTGTGTGTGTGTGTGTGTGTGTGTGTGTGTGTGTGTGTGTGTGTGAGGGAAAAAAGAGACAGAGAGAGACGTTAGGAAGAGAATTTACTTCAACTTGTGTGTTTATGTATATGCCCCTATGTGTTACAATATACTGTGTGTGTGTGTGTGTGTGTGTGTGTTTATTTAACTCAAGGCCCTCAGTTTCTCTCATTACTGTGTGAAGCACACTAGTCAGTAGTCAGTACAGACTCACCTTACACACACACACACACACACACAGGACACACACACAGAGCACACAGAGCCATAAAGAAAATAGATTTCAAATAATATTAAGAGACTGGCCAAGTGAGTGCAGCTATTTTACAACAATAAACAATCTTTATGCTCTGTGCTCTTGTGTTCTTTGGATCCAGGCTCCGCAGTCCATAATATTTACATTACTGTACATTCTGTATGGCTGGACCTACAGTACAGTCCACGGCAATATATGAAGCCCGGTGATTAAAGATACTGTAGCCAGAGTAAAAAGATGCTTGCAGGGATGTAAGCTCCACTGTGCGCTCTTATTTTTCAGACTCTGACAAACATTATTACCAGCCTAATGTCTCTACAAAGGTTTTGATTTTTCCGTTTTGGGCAAGGCAGTGCGATTTATAGCCAGGCTGTTTCTATCAGTTTGTGTCTGCTGTGGGAGTTTAAGTCTCACTGCTTTCGAATTCAGACATTTCAGCAGCCTGCTAGCCCGCAGCCCGTGTTTTTCAGTCCCGGCTTGTTGCACAATCGACATCACTCGGCAGGATTTGAATGGAGGCTAAAAGGGAAGATATGGAAATATGCGGTAAGGAACTTCATCCCCTGGGCTAAGGTTTGAAATCTCTAACCTCCACACTGTGTTGCCTGCACTTGCGCCATTTTGCTGCCGCACTCATTCAAATTGAAGGAAATGCTTGCGAGGAGAGATGCAAAATGGCCTCCGGAAAACGGTAGCAGTGGGGAGCTCGTTTTGATAGTATTGTAACAGGAACCCCGCAGATGCTAAAACTAATAATAAAATCAAGTGAATGTAATGGGCTCAAAGAACTGCCTGTCTTTAAGGGAAACACAGAGCCTGTAAATACTCCCTTCTCAAACGGAAAATCTGTGAGCACCGAAGTTTATTTTCCAAATCTCTGCACAGATGTCACCTCACTGACTGGCTGTGGAGAATACACTGTAATAGTAGACTTTACATATATAAATTAAGTCTAATGCAAATGTACCTTTAATAAATGTCCATTTTAATGTCATTGTAACATTGTACAAAACATGTACTTATCTAGACACATGAAGCGAGCCACACAGCATACTGTTTCAAGGCTGGTACTTTAGTTATCAGTGTTTAAATGAGGTTTTCTTGCTTCCAGAGCAGAACCTGGGAGTTCTGGATTCACTTTGGCAGTAACAGTCGCTAAAGGGGACACGGTTTATCAGTCAACAGTCAACGCCATGACAATCTGGTAAGTGACACTGCTGATGAAGATCATGGGATATGATTGAAAGGCCCAGAGCAGCTACTACATGGCCCTCGTGGAATAGATCATTTTCTCAAATGTCATACATCAGTTTTTTCTGAACTTTCCGGTTGACAGTGAATCTAATTTATAAAATATAAGTACTGCAAAACTGCCTTGGGTATTACTTTCTTGTGGTGTTTTACCAATAAATGATTCATGTTTTTATTATTGCATTTGATGCAGAGCGTTGGCACACTGCCCCGTGTCTCCAGTCCATTTGTATCTTACTGTGTCTATAATTTTCAATTTCATTTTCTACATTACTGCACTGCAAGCCAGAGCAAGCCCAACAAAACACACTGTAAAAATAGTAAAATCGAGGGGCTTCAATTAAAGAATCAACCCAATTTCCTCGGGTGAACATTCCTACTTTATATGTATGCAAATAAACTCACTCAATAATCTCATTTGTCTCAAAAAGAACTGTTTTTGCCCCTTAATAAAACACACACACACACACACATGCACGCGCACACACACGCACACACAGCGGAGCTACTTCTGAGCAGCATGTAAATTAGAGCCTCGTTGGCTTGGCTTTCTGCTCTTCTTTTCAGCTGTTTAAGTCTTGTTGATTGTTGTCCTCTGCAGTGAGACATGTAACATTTAATGCTCATTTGTTGAGCTCGGCGCGGCTGATGGCATCAGTCGACTGGTATTGCCACAGAGGCTCTGGAGACGCCGGCGCTAACAATAACATCGTCAACACCCTCTCTGGGAGGCGATACAGCAGGGTGGTTCGAGAGGGAGAGAAAGACTGGAAAGAGGAGTGGGAGGAGACGTAAAAAATAAAGGAGGAAGAGGGGAGGAGAGTCTAGAGCACCTTAAGGACTGATTGGAAAGTTTCCTCTTTATTTCCCCCCCACCTATTGCTCCCCCCCTCTCCCTCCGTCCCTCCCCTCCAGTCATCTATTCCATCATTTTGTCTTTTCTCCGCTCGCTGTTCCTCCGGAGAGAAAGCGTGTGTGTGTGTGTTTTTGTGTTCGTCAGGTTTAGTCCCGCAAGGAGCCAATTAAAACGCAGGCTTGGCCATGAGCATGCGAGCCAGAGCTTAGGAGTGTGCGTTTAATTGTATGTATGTTTGTGTGTGTGCGTGTGTCACTGTGTGTGTGTGTGTGTGTGTGTGTGTGTGTGTGTGTGTGTGTGTGTGTGTTTTCTCAATACACCCTTCTTCTCGCTCCCACCAGAAAACAAAAACAACAGCTGTGAAAGGAATAATACCTAGAGGAAATGGTAGGGAAAAAAATTGCCAATCACGCACACACAAACACACACAATCAGACACACACAGACACACACACGCACGTACACACCTTGTCATGATGCTCATCCAGATATTCCCTCACAGTTGCCAGCGCCTCGTGCACAGCCTGCTCGGGTGGATATCCTGCAAAGTAAACACACAGTTTGCTCGACCAGGTGCACTGACAGATCTGTGTGTCTGCGTCAGATCGCTTCCCGCTGTGTTGTTTTTTTTTCCTCGACAGGTATCTGTTCTTCTTGCCACTATTCTCACACTCTACATTGTGTGTTTTCGCGCTTCCTCTCACCCAGGCTCGCCTATTCAGACGAGACGCAGACACAACACACTTGTTGGTTACGGGGAGACAGATGGAGAACGACGACAGCGCTTCACTCCATATTCATTCAGCGACCAAGACCTTTCGGTGCAGGAAAATTACCCCCACTGCTGGAAACGCAACACAAAGGCTGTACAAATTCATCATCTGGCCAAACTGCTCTGCCAAGACAAACATACACTGTGTGAATAAACAGTAATTATGCCATACATCAGGAGAGAGGGTTCAACGTGTGAACACAGAGGGACACGTGGATGTAAATTAGCACTGAATGTTTCAGCATCAGAACTCACACCTCAAGGGATTTTACTGCTCCATGTGAAAAGCCAGCAAAGTTTGATTTTCCATAAGTAATACTAAAGTCGACTATTCCTGTTTATGTGATCAATGCGTATCTTGAAAATGAAAAATCTTTTCAGAGCCTCTGCACATCCGTGGACCACCTACACGGGTGCTTTTCACTTCACGCCTATTCTTGCCTGTGTGGGCGTGTGCGACTGTGCTTGATTGGCACCTGCCTCACACTTCTGTTAGCTTTTTCAAAATTGCATTCATATAGTGCTGAATCCAACAGAAACCATGTTTTCAATGAAATGTAGATCAAGTTTAATCAGCAAAATGAGGGAATGTTTCTGTAGACAGTGCAAAATGTCCAGACTGATGACCTCAGCACAATGGTCACTGTCATTTGTTTTCCTCCATTATCCGCTCCTGGCAACCAAAGCATGATTCATGGTTTTAATGTTATGTTTGGACATCTTAAAGCACTTAGTGTTAAGGAAAGACCATAGTCTAACCTTCACCACAGTGTTTTAGTAGCCCTCATGACTAGGCAGTACTGTTCGGTCACTGTGTCAGATTAGGCGGCTATGGAGTGCCGTGACAGATGTGCCAGACTACACATTGCTCCCTGACCAATAATCGCCAGCCGCCTCTCACAGCGTGTGTGATGTCACTGGGAAGGAGGTGTTAGGAAAGCACTTCCAGTAACACCAATGTAAACAAACAGTGTTGGTGTGTATAATATTGGCTGTCTCTTTCACCAGATGTGGCGTTGGTTGTCATCCACTGACACTCTCCACTGCATAAAATGACTGACAATCATTGTTGTTCCTAACTCAATGCCCTACATCTGCTGGATCAGGCTTCATCAGACTGATATCATGTAGCCTGAACCCGGCATTACTGAACCGCAGGCACAAGGCGCAATGCAAACTCCTAGTCAAAATCCTGTTTTTTGTACATCTACCAACCACTCTGACCCCTAACTATGACTCCTGTGTGGAAAAAGAACAATACTACTTTGTGGACTGGAGAAAAATGTTGCTACTGAAACAAAACTGAGGCAGCAAATGCCTTGAAAAATATATTTACTATCTTTATTTATAGACTGAGTTAAGTGGTCTCGTGTAATTTCTGACATAAGTCTTCCCACCTTAACAATAACAAGGTCTAATCAGACAAAGTGATCGAAAACAGCTGTGCACCGCCTTAAAGAGCAGCTATTATTTTTTCCTCTCACGGTTGTTTTCAGATCTCCACTACAATCTCGAAGGTAGTTTATTGCATTATTCAAAAACTATTAATGTGATTGACTGGCGGTAGGTTGCGCAACATAGAAGACAGAAAAATCCATCTTAAGTTCAGACAATTTCGTTTCTCCTCCCCCTTTAAAATCGAGCCTGGGGGAAACAGGCGCAACAGAGAGGAAGACACGGATAACACACTGAGTCAATCACAACTTTGGCCTTTTCCTCTATCGAGCAACAGGGGAGAAGTGTTGACAACCAGCCCTCACACCCAAACCCACCCCAGGGAGTGTTTAAGCACTATCCTGAACTGTCTCTCCTGCCAGTGTGAAGGGGGATTACAGTCAATCTGACACAATCTCCGGCCTAATCTATCTTAATCTGTTGGTCTTAATCCAAGGCCTTAATCTGAGAACCACCTCTGGGCTGCAGGAGATAATGTGACAAGTGGCACCGGGTGGCTCAGCGCTCTGGTTAAACAGAGCCCGATACTGGAAAAAAGCATGTGGTGGAAAACGCCGCCTGTGCGTGCAGCGTACTTAGCATTTGCACTTAATATGACTATGAAAATGATGATAAAAAACAAACACAACCATTCAACAGTTAGAAATGTCATGCATTAGCTCTGGTTTCAGGAGGACACACACACACACACACACACACACACACACACACACAGAAAGACACTCACCGTAGATTCCAGTGGAGATGCAAGGGAAAGCCTGCAGAGTAAAGATGACAAACAAAGTGGTTCCAGTCTGTTGCTGATCACATAACCGTCTGCTTTCATCTCTCTCACTCACACACACACACACACACACACACACACACACACACACACACACACACACACACACACACACACACACACACACACACACACACACACACACACACACACACACACACACACACACTGATGCCCAGAAATCACACTCTCAGTGGAAGCTCTCTGCTGATGTTCTGCTGCTCTTCTCTCTTTGATTTTCACACAGCTATTTAAAGACCAAACTGCTGACCATCCTTATTATGGAGGTCTGGTGTGGAAGGACTTCCTCCGTCAGCTACAATGTATGTTGTTGACATTATTGCCACTACTATTACTAGTGTAATAATTATAGAGGTGGATGAGGTAACGATCATAGAGGTAACATGACTCATATGTTAACTGTAAGTTTAAAAAAGCTGGGGTTGTTTTTAGATCATTGCTATCACTCTACTACCATACGTATAATAAAGGAATAAAACACCCTGCAAAACTGAAATTGAAATCACTGTCGGTTGCTTTAATTGCTTGTATTACTGTATGCACGCTGGCTGCAAAGAGATCTCTTCTTTTGCTTTCAAATTCTATTTTTTCCCAGTTCAGCCAAAGAACATGAGGTCTGAATTAGGCAAATCGAGAGAGTATTTCCCAAAGTTCGTCTTTTTAATGCCAAATTCTTCTGCCTCTTTTTGTTCATATCTTCCCTGAGCACATCTCGACAAGAAGACACAGTCCAGAGAAACACGTGGAGGTAATTTGATTCTTAAAGGCTGTAATGTTAGAAGATAGCCATTTGATTGATAAAGCTTCATATTAGCTTCATCTTAGCATTATAGTGCGTTTTTCACATAGAACAAGGACTCTGTCTGTCCCCCATTACTTACATTGAAATTGATTTAGAAAGGTACAAGGAAAGAACAATTACAAAGACCAATGAGCCTTTTCAATGTACATGTATTGTTTTAAGACAGACTTAGAGAAAAATGTGAACCTTTAGTATTTAGTATGAAGCAGAAGCACAAAATGTCCTGTTTGCATTAGCAGTAACTCCACACACCTCTGATACAGCTGTCGGAGACTAATCAATAAATTAGGAGGCTTCTATCAATTAGATAAAATTAGTTTCAGTTTCCTGTGAATCCCTGTGAGTGAGAAGGTAATTTAAAACCTGCTCAGGAAGACAAACTACCCGAATAACAATGAAAGCCACCCAAATAGTGAGGAAATGACTGAATGTAAATACATCCAATGGTTATCGCTGAAAAATGTCAGCCATAAAGTTGAGTTTCCAAAATGTTTTTTGATGTAAAAATCTATGGATTATAACTCTAAGTCATTGAGATCCATGTCAGGCAGCTCCATGCCACACCGCTGGTAAAGAAAAGCAGCCAGTAAACTTCAAAGTAAATCAAATCTGGCAGATTCTCAACCTGCTGTCAAACACTGCGGCTCAGGCAGATGCCAGGATGCTCTCTGTGTCTCCAGATCTGTTCGTTTGACCAGATTGCAGAGTTGGCAACTCAGGGCGAGAGCAGACACGGCTCCTCAAGACGAAAAGGTAAACATGAAACTCAATGAAAATGAACTGATGACAACAGTGAGGCAGGTGATTGAGACCTGAGGAAGAAGAGTGCAGCTGACCCACATGTTGTCTGATTGGTCAGAAACGTGTAGTTTAACATGTGTCAACACATCAAATCTGATTTCAGTCTTCAATAACAACTCTAACTAATTCACAGATTCTATCAGGGGCAGAAAAGCCCTTTGATGCTAATTTGTGATTCTGGGCTTAACCAGTAAAAACAGACATGACATGACTATCAATTAAAATCAATATATTGTGATAACCCCTCTTCATAACACATCTTGAAGGTAAGAGGACACAAATGCAAAATTTGGAGATGTTATAGAAAATAATTGAAGTAAAGTCAAATAAATGCTCTAACTGATGGTTAAAAGTAAAAAACTGTTTGCAGCTGATTAAACTGAAGTCTGCTTTCAGCGCTTCTCTCGACTGGTGAAACGACAAGCACACATTTATCTTACCACAGCGTCCATGAACCTGTTTCCTCTATTGTACCTCTGACTTTATTTTCATGTTGCTTTGGTGTTTTTATTTGACTTTAACACCTCGTTCTGTTGTGAAACCTCCTGCCTGGTGTGTTTCATAAAACCCTCTTACGGCTCAACAACCCTGCCTGCAGCTCCTCTTTCCCTCTCCCCTTCTATCTCAGCTTGAACGTCGTTTCCTTTGAAAAATCGTCCTCTCTTTACCTCAGGTCTCAGCCTTAGCTAAATCTATCCACGCAGTCACGACTTAGCGCTTCTCTCTTTTCCTGCTTTACTCTCATCTGTACATCTTTTCCTCACTTTTATCCTTCCTTCCTTTCTTCCTTCCTCTCTCCTCTTGTTTTTCCTTGCAACCATCCCCAGCCTCCATCATCCCTTCATCTCATCCCTCTCTCACCACAGAACGTGCACCGTTACTGGTGGCGGCTTTCAGGCTGTACTTGTAGCACGACCTCAACGCTTTCCTCTCCACCTCACCCACTCCTCCTTGTGCGATCGGCCCCACTGTGTGGATCACATCTGCAGAGAGGGAGAGAGAGATGAGAAGATGAAGCACTTCTTACCACAGTGTGACTGATATGAAAGAGAGTAAAATATAAGTAAAAATGTACCTGGAGTTTAATCTCCACAGTCAAATTTCACATTTATTCAGAGTTTACAGCAGCAGCCATGTTTAAATATAGTCCCACTTTTAAGAAAATTAATGAAAACATAAATCATAAAAATCTAAACGGCTCTGCTATCACAGCATCTCTCCCGTCACAAACTATGCTGGTGCCATCACTGAAGTCAGTTGGCTTGAAGAGCATTTGTTTTTTCACTTTCTAAACTTAAATTCAGTGGATACAGTGTTTGCAACTCTCACATCACCACTTCTGCAGTCACACATCTGTCCTGAGCTGTCCTGTGAGGAGGAGGGCGGAGAGTCACAGTGAGCTGCCCCGTGCCCAGATGATCATTCAGGGGTGAAGTGGTTGATTTGGTTTCGGATTGTGGAACCACTTTGAAATTTGTCATCCATCTTTTCACCCAGAAAATAAAACTCTGAACTTCCAACATCGGGAGAAGAGCGGTTTTGCACAGCAAGAGCCCACGAGCTGAAATGACAGTTGTCACCACCAGCCTTGAAGGTGAGTCCAGTCCTGCAGCTACAGATGAATTTTGCTATCTACATTTGAACAGGTGAAGGAAAACGCATTTGTGGCCATTCGAAGGTCTGGAACCAGATTACAGATGACATGCACACGGCTTTCAGTACACTGTTCTCTGTTTATCTCCTGTATACAGTACACTAACAGTATTTTAATGTGTGTTTTTAACAGCACACCTGGGAAGCTATAAAGGCACTGCTGTCACTGCTTTAGATTCTGCATGCGAATAGTGTTAAAAAAGGAAACCCTGAGACACCTGCAAAATAATGTTGTGGCTGTTTGTCATGAAACATAAAGTCAATAGTTTGAAAAGCATATCCATATCCAAACTGCTGCTTGGTCTTGGTCTGGTGTTGCTAGCCGATTGGCCTGCGAGGTACCCGACCAAACAGCATTATAAGCTGCCACTGCTGCCAACATTCTGATGACCTCCAATATGGCTGCCAGAGGATGTGTCTTGTTGCCAAAGAAGTTCTCTCTACAAGCTGATCTTAAAATAATCTCACATAAATGTTTAACTAAGACTGATGCACGACATACCTCTATCAAGTTGAAAAGTGCGCACAGCACTTTAAAATTACATTTTCTTTGTCTCTCCCCACAGGTTCACAGCAACAGTGTCTTTGACTGTTTCTAATTGCTTTGAATGATTTATTTTTCATGTTTGTCTGTCACGTTGCTGCTGGAACGCTCGGCTAATTTAAACTGAGTGTTTTCTTTGTCAACTTAATGAATGCTTTATTTCTTCTTTTTCTTCGCTGAAAAAAAGTCTTCAATTGGACTAATTGGTTAAATAAAGAGTACGTGAATTGTAGCATATTGAACTGAAGGCGGAGAAGAGAGAAAAAAAACAGAGGTGGCTCAGAGACGCTCATAAACAAAAGCCGAGTGAGGAACAAACAGCGGCAGCCGAGATGACAACGCCGACGCTGCCACACATTCTGATGAGGCTCAGCGTGTCGCTCTCAGCGTGAATACCAACACTATGATGAGGCCTGGCTGGACACACACACACACACACACGCATTTGGTCACTCTGGGGGATACTGAGAGACTTATATTAATTTCCTGAACACTTACTGCACTGTCACCATAACCTAAACTCACCTAACCTTAACCTTAACCACTGACCCAAAATTCAGCTGTTTTCCAACTGGGGACATGACTTTTATCCCCAGTTAGACAAACCGTCCCCAGTTAACTGGTCTTTAGTTTGAAATTATCCTCAAAAGTAGAACACACACACACACACACACACACACACACACACACACACACACACACACACACACACACACACACACACACACACACACACCGTAGCCACTACTTGTCTGACCCAACCTAACTCAAGGAAGGCAAATCCCCACAATGTGGCAGTTTAAACAGATTTATGTCCCCACAACACGAGTAATACACACACACACACACACACACACACACACACACACACACACACACACACACACACACACACACACACACTGAAAAACATCCATTTCAACATTGGCACTTCTAATAAGGATCCTATGGGGTGAAATAATCTCCTCTGCCGATCAATCTTAACACTTCAGCATTGAATCATGCGCCGGGTCTGTGAGACTACTGGACTGATCTGCACAGTTGCCAGATTCGACTGACATCAAACAGCCTCAAAGCTGCCTCAAAGCTGCCCAGCCGTCTTAAAAGCAGCCTGATTTTTAACCAGTAAACACATAACCTCACTAACAGTCTAACATAATTATCACTAAAGGCCGTTCTTGCACTGCAGCTTAATCGCAATGCAGTATTGTATTCACTTTTGGCTTATGCTCCATAAAACTGATAGAACATATGAACTGATCTAGCAGCTTTTCCAAGGTTTCACAGGGGTATGAGCCAATAATAATCTGAATAAGCACAGTTTGGAGGCACAGTTCACATGAGAGGATGTAAACAGAAAGTGTGTTATTACTTGAGCACTGTCTCGAATTAGCACAGAGCAGATCTTGTTTGCAATGTAAGACAGACACCGATCACTGGATTGCTTTTACACTGAAAAAAAATTAAAAACGTGATGAATCTAAGGCAAGTTCTGGAGTTACGAGGCTCTGCTCTGGACATCAGAGATAATGGTATGCTCCGCAAAGGGTAAGTCACAGTAAATCTAAAAATGTGCCTCATGTCTGTGCGTTCAGAGTTGACAGGAAGGAATGTGATTTTTGTCGCACACTGAGGTCTCAAGTGTTCACCCTCTTGGTGAGCAAGCCAAACCACAATAACTAACTTCCTGTTGTTTTCAGAGCTAACGTGAACCTGTCCGTGTCACCTTATGCAGTACCGTAACCCCAAGCCTCTCCATCAGTGCACCGCTCGAGGGCCAGATTTATCTCATTCTCAATTCAAAACAATATGAGACTAATCAGTAATTAGATAGATTAGATAGATAGATCAATACAACTCTCCCTCTCCCTCACACACACACACACACACACACACACACACACACACACACACACACACACACACACACACACACACACACACACACACACACACACACACACACACACACGTACAGAGTTAACAAGCCATAGACTCTGCAGCACAGAAGAAGCTCTTTAATCCAACCCTCTGAGGATAGGAGGCCATTAGGAAGACAGATTTAACATAGTGTTTGGGACTGCTTGAAATACGATCTGGTGATCTTATTTCAAAACCAGAAATACAAAACACAAGCATGAATCGCGTTCATCAGTCCACTTCCCCGATACCGTTTACAGGGTCATTTGTTGTTACATATTGTTGTACTTGTATCCATTGACAAGCAAATCCTGCCACCTAACCACAATCAATGGAGGATATTTAGTTAGCCATGCAGGATCTGCTCATTACGCCCCGGCGGCGAAACAGAGCTCTGGCTGCCAAAAAACTATTTTTTGTGTTTTTTCTTAATAAAGAAAAGCATTTGAGATGCAAAGCTGAAAGAGAGGGAGCTCTCGGGACAGAGGGAAGCTAGTTAACGTTGACTTAAATCACAGCTTCAATCTAAAAACACTTTTTTGTTAAAGCTTGTTGAGGATTGGCGCAGGAGCAAAACAGGTTTTACACATATCTTTCTTCATTATCATAGATTATTGAAATATTTGACAATACTTCTGTAAATACAACCAGAGAACTCAGCTGGTTCTTGAGCACCACTGTGAAACATCAGATCTCTAGAGGCTGTTTGTATATAATTCAGTGTAACTCAATGAAAGATGTAACCGACTGGAATTGATTTTCATGCCTATAATAATATCAGAAAGGGTCACAGCGGGGTCGTTCACGTACACAGCAGACTGCATTTGTGAGCTTGAAGACATAGTCCTTGATTTTGTTAGAGCACCCATTAGTTCACGTGTACATACATAAATATTTCAATAATTTCTGTGGGTTGGCAGTTTTTAAAGCTACAAGGACAGACCAGCATTTTATTTATTAATTTTTTTTTAGTATGTATTTACAGAATTTCAAATTACCTTTCAAGCCATAAGGGCCAGTGCGGTTTTGTTTTTCTCCTTTGAACACCTGCAAGTCTTAAGGAAAATTCATTCCAAAGATAATTTTCGTTTTGCTTTCGGTGGAGTCCACAGATACGGACTGAAGGGAACTTGTCTGAATAACATGCCAGTGCATCATCAAGCTGATGAAGAAGAGCGCAGTGTCCTTCTGTTGGACAGATTATCAAAGGTTTACGCCGTATCTCGCATGAGACTGGAAATCCAGTACAATAACAGCAGAGCATTTTAATGAGAGCTCCTCATTTATGATCGGTATAGATTTTCGGCTCGTGAAATCAGTGTATGAGGATTTTATGTAGTTTTTAGGCTTTATGAAAGCAACAGTAAGCTCTGCCTGAGGAAAAGAGCGTGAGTGTTGATGTTGTGTGTGTGAGCGATGAATAATTACTACATCTTCTAAGCAGCAATGATTCTTCTGGAGGTGTCATGGGGCTAACTCAGGCGAACATCCGTAATCTGTACTGGGAGGATCACACTTGATAACCCTGATGACTCCGTCCCTCCCACCTGACCCTCCTCTCAGTTTGTTCCAGTTCTGAGCCGAGTGTGTACGCAGACGCTCGTTCCAGCCGAAGAGTTAACACTGTTTGCAGTCTCCTCAATGAGCGGCTGCAGGCCTGTTAGATGTTAAGTGCCACAACATCAGCCAGCTCCATTTTCTTTTTCTCTTGGACCAACAACATATGCTCTCCACTCTACCCTTTCTACATTACGGCTTCACTGGCCTGTGAAGGAACAGAGAGAGTAAGTGCAAAGGGAGTTCAACAGCTGCATTTTGTTCATCCACATTTTATTTGATAGTAGATCAACCTCTGAAAAACAGAGAAGTGACTGTTGAGTCATTGTAAACAAAAAAGTGCTTTGAGCCGTGATAAAGGCAAGCAGTTACAATGATATTTGCTTTTTTTGTTTTTTTCTTCTGTTGCAATGTTTATATTTGCAAATATTCATGGATGTTAAACTCAAATCTTTATCACAATATTAATCTGGATATTTTCCAACATGCAAAATAGTCAAAGTGACGTTCAGAGCAATGAGCTGCCTTCCACTGCTGGGCATTGATTTCATGTGTCAAACTGAAATCCAGGGCTGTGACTAACAACCATTTTCATTATCAATTAATGTGCAGATTATTTCTGGATTAACTGACTCATTGTTTGGTTAATTCAAAATGAGTCCAAGGTGACATCTGCAAATTGCTTGATTTGTCTGACAAAGACGTTCATTTTATGATTAACAGAAGTCCAAGACCACCAGCACATCTTCACATTTGAGAGGCCGGGAGCAGTCAATTTTTGTGTGACTTTAACAATTAATTGACTGCCATATTAAGCAGTTTCCTGTTAATTTTCTATTTGATGGAATAACTGATTAATTGACTAAGTGTCTCCTCTACGAAATGTTACATTTTTGTTTGTTTCTAATCACATTTTGCTCAGAATGGCACGACCGTAGCTCAGTCTGTGGGGATTTGATGGCAGTCAGTTTGAGTCCACAGCAGAGAGAGTGGACCGAGAGCTGGAGTGATGCCACTGCTCTCCCCTCGAGTGCATGTCTATGGGTCCAGGTTTTATTCCAGGCCTGTGTGTGTGTAAACTGTATAATGCAGTGATAAAACTGAATGTCCCCCTTGGAGAAAAAAATGATAATAAAGTAATTCTTCTTCTTGTGTATCATTAACAGAACTTTGTAGTACGATTCCTCTTTCAGTCACTGGCTCGTACAACTTCACATCAGGGCGACAACATACCTTAAAATTACATAACTTAATGTTGTATTTTGTACAACACAATCGGTTGAGAGAGCAAATGAAAACCCAACATTACTGTCACATTAGAAAAAAACCCACACTGCTCTAAAACAGCCAATTTAAGAGCTTCCAAGAACTGGCTATAGGGTGAATCACTATTGTGATTCACCACTTGGTGAGCAGCAACAATTTTATTTATAGTGTACGCGGATTCTGTGGATAACTCTTGAAATAGCAGCAGAGACAGATTAGAACATGTGAATTAGTTAAAATATGCTGCAGATGAAACACTCACAGACACATGAGCTTAATTACCGTGGTCAAACGCGCAGTCACGCATGAGGGAAGGAAAACAAGAAAAAAGGAGCGAGCAAACACAAAGGAGTACAGTGTAATCATAATGTAACAGTTTGGCACATATTTGTTCTCCACACGTGTTTGTCTGTGTGTGTGTGTGTGTGTTGTGTGATTGTTTATGTTGTGTGTGTTTACTCTTCACTCAGTCTGAACTCCTCCAGTAGTCAAGTAGCCCAGAGTGAGCATGTGCTCTCAAAAAGCCGTTCAGCCATGCCAATGCATCAGCAGAGCACTCAGCGGTGGCCAGGTTCACAACTCGGTCGTGTGTGTGTGCCTGTGTTCGTGTTTTAATGTGCGTGTGTGTGTAGTACTGTATGTATTGAGTTGGTTTGGTTCAGCACTGGGTCAGTTGGTGGTCATTCATCTGCATGTCATCTGCGAAATGTCACTGCTGCACTGTTTTCGTATTCATACACACCCACACCCACACGCGCACACACACACACACACACACATGCATGCAATCTGTTAAAACTGAACTGTAATCTATAATTGCAGGGTGATTTTCTCCAATCATTTGTTTTCCTGCTCTCTTTCTTTGTTGATCACTGCTGCCGCCTCTCTTTGAATTCCTCCCCTCCATCTCTCCATCCCTTCCATCCATCTATCCTCTCGCTCCATCTTTCTCCACGTCCTTTGTCATCACTCTCCTCCCTTCCTCCCTCCTTCACCATTACCTCATCCAGTCATCCCACCTCTCCTCTCGCCCCTTTTACCTTCTCCTGCATGCCTGTCACCTCCTTTCTATCCCTTCCTCCCATCATCCCAACCTCTCCTACCTTGCCTCTGTCATCCCTCCATTATCCTCTTTACCCCTGCATCCTTGTCTATCCCCTCCTCTATTAGATATTCCTCTCACCCGCTCTTTCCTACTTCTCCTCCCTCTCTTTGCCTCTCTCTCCGTCACCTGAGGTAGACAGTTCTGTCAGGAGTCGGCCTTATTTACCGCCTCTCTTCGCTCCTGTTTACATTATCGATCGGCAAGGTTGCTTTAGTTCCACCATACATCAACACCAGCCCCTCTCCTCCTCCTCCACCTCCTCCTCCTCCTCCTCCTCCCCAACCCACTGTTACGGCTGCTGGCTCACATTACCCTGAAACACAGAGAGAGGGAGAGAGGGAGGGAGAGACTGGGGGAGCTCGATGGGGAGATGGAAAGCAAGCGGAGCATGTTAGGATGTGTGAGGGATTTATGTATGTGAGAGAGTGTGTTGGATGGTGTGTTATGCTGCATGTGTGAGAAGCAGTGTTAAAGGGAGAAAGTGGATGGGTGTCTTCTGATAGTGTGTATGACTGACAGTAAGAGTGTGTGTCTGTGTTATGTGTGTGTATTTAAAATGCTTAAAACATGCGCAATCGCCCTGTGTCATCAGACGAGGCTGCTATCACACTGCATGGCCAGAAGTATGTGGACACTCAAACATGACAGCCATTTCTGACTGTTGAATATATTGTTCCAGAAAAGAGAATGAATATGCTGCTGTAACACTCCCCTGGGGAGATTTTGAGACCTTGCTGAAGCAATTTAGCCACAAGAGCTTCAGTGAGGTTTGCTCTGATGTTGGGTTGAAACAGGGAAAAACGATCATTATACAAAACATGGACAAACAGAACCACGGGAGGAGAGTTCTGTGGTCAGGTGAAGTGAAGACTGCTAAGTTTCCATCAGAATGTGGCACAAGTTTTAACCAAACTTCCAGCAAACTGATGGCTTGGTTTCCATCTATTACTGTTATCCGAATAAACAGCTGGTGACGCTACCCCTCCAGTCGGCCGCTATTAATTGCAGAAGAACAGGGTGCAACGAGATGGCATAATTAAGATAATTAATTGTCTCCACATGGCTCCACACAGATCAGATGTTTTCCTTTGTCCCTATTTTTAGTCTCTTCAGCGGATGTTTAGGTCACATACTTCATGTTGGTCATGATTTATTCACTAAGTCCATCGCACTTCGTCGCCTTTTGCTTTTATCAATACACCGCCTCAGCCGAGCTTTTGTGTGAGTGTTTTTCAGATTTGTGGCACTCAGGTGTGTGTTTGAAACTTGACAATGCACCTAAAAACAGGTGGATGGAAACACACTTAATGACACGAAATAGGTTTGGAGACGTTAAGGCGAGACACTCGACCCTAAGAACACTGTTCCTATCATCAAGCATGAGGAGCGGTGCCATGCCTTGAGGCTATTTTTCTGCCGGTGGAACAGTGGACAGAATAATGAAGAAGCAAGATTCCCTCAGAACTCTTCAGGACAACAACAAACCATCAGCTAGAAAGTAAAATCTCAGAAGAAACTGGGTGATCCAGCAAGATCATGATGGCAAACACACATCAAGAGTAATCTAGAGGTATCTGAATCAATTTAAGGTTAAACTTTTGGTATGGCCTTCCCAAATTTTTGACCTTGAATAGATGAGTCGTTCCAAGGGAGCCAACAAACATGGTTGACCTCCAATTCTTCCAAGAAGAGATGTTAAAGATTCAACCTGAATTAAAGCTTGTTGACGGATGCCAAAAGCGACTGATTGAGGTGAAAGGAGACACAGAACCAAAAACTAGCTGAGCCGTATGTGGATTTTTCAACTATTACACTTTGTTGGATTTGTTGAAGGGAAACTTCACCTATAAACATCTTAATATATAATATCTTATAAACATCAAAGTCTGGTTATAGGTCTCGGGAAGAACGACTGCATCTGTGAAAAAAGTTGACTGAAGTGTTTTGTGGCTCTAGAGGGAGCTGCGTCTGATAAAATTGTGTCTCTTGAATATAAATATAATGAATATAACATGTCTCCACAAATAAATGTTTCAAGGACGGTATTCAACTACAGAAAATCTTGTATGGAATCAGGTTGTTTTTTAAATTATTGAAGGCAGATTGAAATGCATTTGCAAACGTATCTTGTGATTTATATATAAACGACTCTTTCCAACATTTATAGTCATATAAATGTTAAGAAATTTGATTTTGAAGGAGTGTTGTCGGGCGAAGAACATCCTTGACAGCAGCGTCTATCTTGTCTTAGCGGCCATTATTGTCATTATTACTCCTCTTTGGTTCTGGCACACAGCTTGACAGCACATGACAACAGCATTAGTCCCGGCCATGGCACTGATTGGCTAACCGTTAGCATCCCGCTGTGCTTGTCATGCGTCTGCACCCGTCTGTTTTTTCAGAGGACAAACTGCTGTTTCACGTTGTGATGCCAGACGAATCAGTCAACTGAGTGGATTCGAAGGTCCAGACCCAGGCGACAATTATGAGCTAGAACATGAGGAGAGAACAAACATTGAACAGCTGCCCGGTGTTTGGTAGCTGCTCTCCACAGGGAAGTAATAACTCTCTTCTCTCTCATAATTAAATATGTTTGATTTATGAATGCTTGGTAGTTAGCTAATGATCCTTAGTTGTGTATTAGCATTATATAGCTAACATGTTAGCTAACACTGGTGTTAAATGCCATATCACTAACATAGCAGTTTGCAAGGAGACATATTTGTGCGTGTTCTACATTACATATACATTTGTGACCATCCTTTTTTTTATATATGGGCTTTTTTTTTTTACATTAAAAAGTTGTTTGCATTGAAAAATGTGTCTGTGGTGAGAGTCATTTACATATAAACCAAGAAATAGATTTGCGAATCCTTCTGTGAGCATTCATCAGTAACACAAGTCATCTGATCACCTCTCATTTACAGTTGCCATACAGGCCTAATGTTACAATATAAAGATTTTCAACAGTTTATATTCAGAGAAATGGGAAACAATCTATAAAAATTAGGTGAAGCCACATGTGGCAGTTTTCTATTTTTCATTTTCTGGCCTCTCTTTGTTGATTAATGGGGGAGAAACTTAACAGACCAGCTCGCTCATGCTGATTTTGCACATAACAGGAAGAAGCATTTTTTCCAACAAGCAGTTTTATGCTGTCTACCTAACAGCAGCTATCATTATGGTAGATGCACACAGTGCAAAAAAATAAGCAATGTAATGGCCCCATTTCATTATCTTGCTAGGGGTTAAATATTTCCAAATTGTCATTGAGCATGAGCCCATGTTGAGTGTATACCATGTTGGTTTATGAAATGCAAAAAAGGCATTTAAAACTGCCTGCAGATGAACATTAGTGTGCAATGTGAATTGATGGCTGTCATTACTCTCTGGGTGAACATTTCAGTGACGTATTGAGTCTTTGCTTCTGTGGGTCTGAAAAGGTCGATCTTCCACACAGAGGAGGGAATCATGACCTATTGTTAAACAGATGTGAGGCCTTTTGATTTTTACCCTACAGACTGTGTTTCCAAAGGGTCTGAACAACAAGCTTCATCGGCTAGTAACATGATATTCTGCATAATGATTTGATTGTGGCCTGATGTAATATAATCTAACTGTGCAGCTTTCTCAATGGATGTACAAAAAAAAATGTAAGCACTCAGTCGTCACTCATGGCCCACTGGAGTGTGTCTGCGTCTGCAGAGACATGCCTGTCTTTTCTTATGTTGCTGTGTTCACGATATTTCTTGGTGTCAACCTTTGGACAGTGGGTGTGTAGCCCCCAGCCAATAACAGTGCACGTGATGAGGGCAGGACTCTATAAAAACATAGCAACCACGTGCCAGATCGTAAGCATCCATCAGCCTTCTGGTGTGGTCGAGATAGAGAGGACGGGCCAACTTTAAATTCTGTTTTTACAAACCGCATCCAACAACTCATTCTGCCTTTAAGGCAGCAGTTCTTTAAATCTCCAACCACGTTTGGATGGCATATTGATTTCTGCCTTTTCGTTAAATGAAGGAATCATTATGTACAGCACAGCTAGTTACATTATTCACCAGGCAGTGTTTATATATCTGATTGTGATGCTCATATTGTACAGTACGAGTGTCTTTTGTCTCAGAGATGAGTTTTAAAAAATACATGCACCTGTGACATGCACCTGACATCATCACATCTTTCCATTGGTTTAGGCTGAAAAACCAAGCATGTAAATTATTGTATTGCATATCAGCTAATTCTTGCGCCATTTCCAGAGAGCTTTCACTTCAATCACAGGAACACTACAATGTAAAAATACTCTTTACTTCAGTAAAAGTACAGTATTATCATCAAAATATACTTAAAGTACTGACTACAGAGGCAGACTGTCAAAGTTATATCTAATATATTAAATCTCTATCATAATTATTGTGGTAAGACATTAATAAGTGTCCTATAATAACTAATAAAGTCAATACGCTACAAATATGGACGCTAATTAGCAACTAATTAATGGTGAATATATGTACCTTAATGTAAGTGTGACCATTATTATTACTTCTGCATTAATATCTAAGATACATTTTAAGGTTGCAGCTGGTTGATATTATTATTATGTTAAACATTATGTTAATGTAAGTTTATCTTGTGTTTTTTTTATATAACATCTTAATCGTTGAAGTAGCTTACAGTATGTAGCTATCAGATAAATATAGTGGAGTAGAAAATAGCTCTGAATCTATTCTGTCTGAAATGTATGTGGGTAGAACTTGAAGTAAAGTGGTAAAATAAAATTAGATCTCCTAATTCTGATGCCAACCTGATTAAATTTAAAACACAATAAATGTTTGTATAATTCAAAGTCGGCTGAGTGGGCTGAGTGGGCTTCTCAGTTTTCTTTCTTTCGTCTTTACCACAGTATTTTTCTCTTCTACGTCGTCCTCTCTTAGTCGGCCCGTTTGTTCACAATGTCCATGTGGTTATATCCTGTTTTCCACCTGAGAATACTGCAGCGCTTATCAGATCGATTAGAAGAAGATGCTAGAAGCTTCTTTCATCAACATGCAAAAACACAAATCAGTCTGACCTAATTATACCACAACAGCTTGTTCCAAACAGATGGCAGAAAGACACTTTTATAAAACATAGTGCTGCACTTGTTTTACTAAGGGCCCATCACACAGTACGATCTTCTTGCAAAAACAATAATGAACAGGCTAACAGCATAATGAAAAGAAACAAACTTAAAGGTAAAAATAACAGCGCAGGCAGGCAGACAAGGAAGGAGACCCGTAAGTAACACAGGGGTTAAGTAAAGTAAATTTGAACATGAGTGCAGCTCAAACTATATTCATCACACACTTGATTTGCCTTACACATTGAAAGAGGCAGTGAGAGACTGCGTGTGTGTGTGTGTGTGTGTGTGTGTGTGTGTGTGTGTGTGTGTGTGTGTGTGTGTGTGTGTGTGTGTGTGGGCCTGCTCTCTCATAAGTGGGCGTCACACTGGCAGGAGCCTTAAGAGAACTTGACTGAGTGCCATCCGGTGACACCCGCCCTGGCTTTTCTTTTTGTCTGCCTTTCCAGCTTTTTTTCTTCCCCTCTTATTGTCATTGGAGCCCCCTTTTTGGCTCTGTTGCCCCCTTCCTTCGCCTCCCTCTCCTCCCCCCTGTGGCCTGTCAGCATCCGTACCTGGGAGGCCACGAGTCGCTGCATATGCTTTTCATACTCAACGGCCGTCCATCCGTCCATCCCACCTCTCCCCTTTCTCTCTCTGCCTCTCTTCTCATACCCTCCATCTGTCCCACGCTTTTCTTTATCTGCCTTTAAAGCAGGAGGCAGGAAAAAGGCTAGCTGGTCCTTTGTGTGCTCGGTCTCAGTTTGTGCTCAGCCAAGCGGACACAGCTCTTAAATCCAGGCCCTGGCTTTGGCACAAAAGGAAGGCTCAGGTCTTGTAAAGGCCCCTACGGCTCACCCTATCTCTTTCCACCTTTCTCTGAAAAAGACAGAGGGGCAGTTATTCTAAACAGGAGGACAAGAGTGGACGGAGAAGGGGGAACAAGATGCAGATGCTAAAAGGAGCGGACATAATTCTCTTCCTCGCAGAGCAGCAGCAAAGATGTTCTTTATTCCCTCTCACTCTCCAACTCTCTTTCCCTGAGCCAAGCAACACTGGAGCTTTTTTTAATCCCTTTTTCTCCTTCAAGGCAAATGAATTAACTGAATGAATTAACACCATGGTTGCTGCTGCTGTGATCATCATCATCACGCTCCTCCTCATCAGCAGCAGCAGTTTTGACGAAGCTTTTTAACACCTAGAAGGATCGCACTGCTGACGCCGTGGCAGGAAGAAGCAAAGATGTCGACAACCCTGTCAAAAAGAAAAAAAAAGAAACGAAAAAACGAGGAGGAAAAAACTCCAACTAGCAAGGTATCGCAGTCTGAGTGCTACAGTCTTTAGCCCAGAGCCTTGTCAAGTCTCTTGGCACAACTAAAGAAACCTTACTGCTGATGATGATGGGAACAGAGGGGGAGGAGGTGAGATGGGGAGGAAGAGGAAAGGCGGGAAGAGGATGGGAGCGAGATACAAGGGGGAAAGGAACAGGAGGGGGCGGTGGGGGGCATATGTAGGAGTGAAGAAGAGAAAAAAGAGAGGGTGAAAAGAGGCAGAAAGGTGAGGAAGAGGATGAGAAGAACAGGAGGAAATGAGGTGTTCAAGTTGTTGATCTCGACGGGCAGAAACACCACGTCTTCAAAGAGAGAAACAGAAAGAGAGAGAGAGCGACAGGGTGACAGGCGAAGCAGAGAGATGGAGGTCTTGGAGGAGAGGATGAGGGGGAGTCCGGGAGAGCTGCATTGAGGATTTTAATTAGCGGTAATTGGCCACCGAGGGAACAGAAACTGGGAGATGGGAGGCAGGGAGGGGAAGAGAGGGGAGCATAACAGCCAGTTTTTGACAGAGAGATATCTCTCTTGCTTTGTACCTCTCTATTTCCTTCAGCACTTTTCCTATCGGGGCCTTTCCAGCTCCATCTTGTCTTCCCTCCATCTTTTTCCAACCTCCAACTGCATTACTCCTGCCATCCCCAAACTGTTTCCTTCACTCTCCACCAATTTCCCCCTAAATACAAGAGGCAAACATAAAGCATCTGGCAAAGCAACGCGTGCAATTATGATGAAACGCTTTGCACACTTTACTGGGCTGCAGGATTGTTTTAAAATGCAGATATTTAGGATTTTCTGAGCAGAAATTTGGAAAAAGAGGTGAGAAACGTAAGTGTGATCTATAGTTAATCTGCAGGAAAAATGTGAGTGGAGAGGTGTTCTGTTTTGCGATGAATGATGCTGATCATATTTTATTTATTAAAGCACTTTAAATTAAAGCTGCTATAATCAATACTTTCATTTTCACAATGGATTAATGACTACTGGTATGTGAAAGGAGTTGCTCATAGTGATGAACCCACACCCAGCTCTGCACCTACCCTCAGCTGTACAGAACATTATCATTACTTTGACTTTCCAGCTATTTCCAGCATTGTTTTCAGCTGCAGCAGGCAGCCTTTCAGTTTAAAAAGGACTCTGAAAACCCACTTTACACTACTTGCTCAGCACCAAATGGCAAACAGATACAGTTAGCGACTAACTGGGGAACAGAGTGGAGCATTTAGCAGCTAACGAGCCAGATATTTCCCTCAGGATATTGCTAGAGACCAAAAACAAGTGAATGATAAGTTTACTCTGGATCTGCTGGATGTATAAATCAGCAACAGTCTGCGAACAAGTTCATCATATTAATGTCAAAGTTGATGATATGTCAGTCTTGTGTTCACAGCTTGTTTATGCTGCCCCCAAGTAGCTGGAACATCCATTATTTCAGGTTTAAAGTACACCAACTGATCTTAACGGAAAACTCGAGCAATTGATTCTAGTGGTCATGATAAAATTGTAACCGCTGGGATCTGGGAATGTGGCTTAAAAACTGGGTGGCAAGCAGCTAGACAGTGATACTGATTGAAAACAAGTGAACAATTTAGCCAATTTGTGAACAACAAAGTGTTGTTCCTAATAATCCATCACTGCAGGAGTAAACCAGCATGTACATCAGAGTTAAACCAGGACGTTGGTCTGAAAAATTTGATGGAGGTTTACAACTGTCAGTTTGAGCAATAATTTAAGCTTTTGTCAGTTGTCCAATTAAAATTGACTGACCTCAGGTTTTTGTATTAATCTGTATAATGGTCTGACTAATTGTATGTGTTGCTTCCATTTACCTGTTTTTACTGTTTTTCAATCACATTTGCCAGGACTGCCAGACAAATCTCTCTATTAGGTTCATGGAAAACTGCAAAGTTGTGGGGTTGCATGCCTGAAGTTCTTCGTGTCTTACATTTCATCTTTTGCACTGTATTTATAGTATTAAAGGTTAAAGGTAAAATAAGAATTAAAGGTTTTCTGTAGATCTCTGTATTGACGCAACTCAAGCAGAGTGCTGCCTTCACTGGATGTGAATAGTGACTGTGGTCCTGTTGTCAATATCTCCCTCTCGGTCTCTTTAGACCCACCCACGGCACCTAACCTCCCCAGTGTGATGTATCTTGGCGTGTTTGGTAGGGGAGCAGGGGCCCTCTGGGGAACAGGTTAGCACGGTTACAGCTGTGTTTATCGGTACACAGGTGAGCTCCGGGGCGCTGGGTCGCCTGGACGACACATTCAACCTGCACTCCCCTCTCTGGCAACCACAAAACACACACAAGCACACACCTACGATGTGCACATGGATCTTACAGCATACAGCCAACTCATAAGCAAGCAACACATTAATTTTCTGCACACACAGACGGATCTCAAACCATTCCGCTCTTAATCAAGTCCACCTAATTACAGCAGCTCATGTGCCCCAAAGTTGACAGATTGCTGATTTAAGATTCGGTTAATGTGTGAACTTAGGCAGGGCCTACTTGAAATTTTCCAGCTGTCATTTGTCAACATCTCCAAAGTGCACGTGACTCTTGCTAAACAGCAGCGCTACTGTGCTATGCACTCCGGGTGTTGCTAGGTTACGGTACTGGGATGCTGCTGGCTAAGTGGCTGCGGGATCATCGACGGACACTCTGCATGGAGGGCTGACAGCGGGTCCTCTGGACTATTTGGCATCTCGTGAGTCAGATGCTCTTGAAATCCCACATCTGGTGGCAAGCCTGTACAAATCAAGATCAAAGTGTTGGCTTTGAGATTGGACCTGTCTCTCAACCTCTCTGCCTCTCTCCTGTCGAGTTTCATTTTCATTTCTCGCTCCTTTCCACGGCAGCGTTCAGCCTTCACACAGTCCTCTGGCTGCTTTGTTATCCCTCCTTTGCTTTCCCTCTGTTGTTGCTGTCTCGCCTCTCTCTCCCTCCCGCTGAGAGGTAATCAAGCCCTGTTGTGAGTGTTTAAGCATCAGAGCAGACGCACGTTGAATTATTCTTGGGACTTAATATTTCGTCTGGGAGGAAAGAGCCCATCTCCATACCACACGCTGGGAAACGGCCACGCACACATGAATGCAAGGCAGAGAGGCTTGCACACACACATGCACACACACCCACACATAGTTAGTCAGTCTGTGAGTCAGAAAGATAGTCAGTCACACAGATCTCATGCTGACAGAAGTTACAGGTAAGAGAGTGATGGGACCTGACAGGCAACCACACTGTATACACTGATATACTACACTTAATGCAACAGAGACGCAAGTAAACACTGCACGCACAGGCACAGTGCCACGCTGTACGATCCGGTATATCAACATGAGAGAAATGCACGTGCGCACAGCTACAAGCTCACACATATAATGGCACACAGTGACAAGCAGCGGCAGCAGAATCCACTCACACACACAACAGCTCAACATCCTCAAAGTTAAACAAGCGAGGCAACAAAGGAAAGCACACAATGTAAGAACTCATCTCTTCCTAATTCCCTCCTGTCTCCGGCTCCCCTCACATCCGTCCCCTCCCCCACGCTGCTTCCTTTTATTTTATTTATTTTTTACCACTCTCCCACTTGCTCCTTATCTATCTCTCTCTACTCCTGCTCTCCATTCTGCCTTGAGCTCGCCTTTATCATCACTTCTCTGTCCTTTTTTTTCCTCTTCTTTCTCCTCTCCTTCTTTCACTGTGAACTTAAACTCTCCGTGGAACCATAAGCTGATATCACACAGTCTCAGTGTTCCTTTAATCTCTCTCTCTCTCACACTCACACACACACACACACACACACACACACACACACACACACACACACACACACACACACACACACACACACACACACACACACACACACACACACACACACACACACACACACACACACACACACACACACACACACACCTGGGTGGGCATTATAATATACAAAGCTTGGCTAGGGCATTATTGAAATTCCTTATTGGTGTCATGCAGTCTGCATCCCATTTCAGTGGTGGACAATATCATGATTAACTCCTGATGAAGCATCATGTTTTCATTGAGGGGGCGGGGAGGGGGGCATAGGACTGTTTTGAACTGTGTATGACACTTATAATGTCCACTCTGAGACAAGTAATATTCTGCATGTAGCTGATTCAGAGACTTTTTTGAATGGGTAATCTATGATGTAGGACAACCCATCTCTATGTGAATTTTATTTATTTCATTTTATTTATTTATCTTTTTTGTGAAGCACTTGTGACACTGTTAAGCAGCATATAAATGAAGAAAAAAGAAATTGATGTAGCAGAACCAGAGATATCGTCTTTCTTCTCAAAACCTGATGCCTACATTACCCATAATGCCCATTGGCCGCCAACAGTTTGGTAAGAGATTGGGCTCGGTTACGTTAAATAGCTACAAAGGCTACAGAGGTGCGGTAAGCTCACTCCCTTCTAACTCCACACCCTCAGATTTCAACTATTTCCACATATGCAGTAATTCTCCCCAAGACCTGGAAACAGACATCAAAGTGTAAAATTGGTGGAGATCCTCTCGAAGAAAAATTTAGGAACAGTTCTGGTCCTGGAGTGTCTTGTTGACATGATAGAAAGCGACTGGTAACTTTTTGCAGTACAGTGATCACTGCTGCATTGTTTGAGGACTGCACAGCCAAAACTGTGTTCATTTTTTTCAGATTTTTTTCCCCAAATGTTTGCTTTTGAATCACTTGGTAATTTTACATCTTGAGGCCCCTTGAAGTATTTAACTGAGCAATGAAACTGACCTGAAGACTTCAACACTTCAACGTCCTGAGTGTCTAGAAACAGGAAGAGACTGTGCTTTTAATTTTGTAGTTTTCAGAGCAGCTGTGCAGCTCTGTTTAATAATGTCCACATCGTGTGCTGATGCTCTCCCGGTAGTCACATGATGTGTTTCTGATGTCAGGAAAGCTGGGGGAGATTTTTTTTTTTTTTTTAACTAAAACACCTAGAAAAGCTTTTCCTGTCATGTTGAATCTTCAGTTTCGTCACATTATACACGCAGCAATGGAGTGCCACTTAATAATTGAGTGCCATTTACTTTGCTATAAATGGAAAGCAGTAAGTGACATTATTATGGATATCTGGATGGGTTTCTGCCGGTGGTTGCGTTCGGGCTGAAAAGGAAAAGTGATCTACTTCAAGTCCTCAAGGCAAAAGAAAAACATTTCAAGTAGCGTACATGATTTCTGAAGAAGAATAAAATATTCCTCTTCCATATTTGGACAGCAGGATTGCCCTTTTTATGTTTTGTTTCGTGTTACCGTGAGGCTGTTTAATCTTTATTCATGTCAGGAAAATCAGCCGCGCTGTTTGCTCTTTCTGAGCAGCTCCCTGCATCACTGTCACATTTCTCCCGCACCTGGAAACAGTCCAGGGGAAGCACAGTGAGCAGCGTCACGGGAGGAGCTGGAAGTTACACAAACACTCACACGCTTTCTACTCACACTTTGCTGGCAGGCCGTAGCCACAGGTGATCTTGGCCTCTCCGGTCTCGCAGCCTTGGAGGGAAGCGCACTCCTTTTTTAGCATCGGACCTGCAGCGCGGTGGATTGCTCCGTCCACTGGAGAGGAGAGGACAGGAGACTCAGTGGGTTGACCTACTTATGTGAATCCCCTGCAATCTGCCTCCTTACAGGGAGTCTAAATGTTGTTTGAAGTCCAGCAGATACATTTACAGGTGTCAAAGCTTAGCGCTGAAAGGACCTGGATAATGCTGGTATTAGTGGTGAACGGTTGAGTTTCTCATCTTTTGCAGGTTGCTAACTTTTCTCCCTAAATCCTGCTTTTTTATCTTTTAATAAGTTAAAGCATCTGTCTCCCTGTACATTAGTCTGTGTAATGGATTTTAGGGCTACTGCCTTACTTAATTACTCGATTTAATGTCTTATTAAGGACTCAGCTGACTTTGACTTTTTGGTCAATTAGTCTTTATTAATTACATTTTCAGAAATCTACATAATATTCAGAAATGTGTATCTATCTTTGATCCACACCACATCTAAAGACCGTGACTGTGTTCATTTCCAGGAGGGCAATCATGCAGGAAAAGCAATTTTACAGCAGTGCCAATTACAGACACACAGTCACAATCTTTGCACCCCTTGCAGTTAAACATTTTCCTCAGAGTTAATATTTCTACCATCTAGAGCTCAGCTTCATTATTGTGATTCTCAGCATTAGAATTAAAACAGAATTTCACCTTATGCTGCAAAACCTATCCCAGCGCCGCACTGGCTCACAGGCACACATTACAGAAAGGAAGGAAAAGACGCCCTAAAAACGATAAACAATCTTTTCTTTTCATTCTTCTTGAAATTCTTTTAATAAACGAGCAGCATTACAGGCAGCCAATCAGGAGCTAGTTTTCACAGAGGCCAAACCCTGTCCTCTAGAGGTTATGTTTACATACCACTCATTTGCAACTCAGTAGATATATTTTCGAGAGAAACGTAAATACAAAGTATGTTCTTTGGCATTTTATGCCTTTATATGAAAACTATGAGTGATGACAGGAAACAAGGGGGGAGAGAGATGGCGAATGACATGCAACAAAGATCCCTGGCTCCGGGGGTGTTGCAGTTCATGGTCTTCGCCTTAAACCCCTCGGCTACCAGAGCACCTTGAGGATATATTTTCGATGAAAGTATCTGTAAAGTCACAAAATATTCATACCAAATGCATCTGCAAAGTGTCCGCTGACCACATACAGTATTTAATTTCTTTTCTCTGTTATATCTGCTTTTTTTGTGATATATACACGCCTAAGGTTTGTTATCTTTGTGAACTCTGGGAAAGATCATCCTCTTGGCAAAACAATGGCAAAGTCTTGACTTGCAGCACAACATAGTATGTGTCCATTTTCATAATATTTAACCAAAATCCATGACCTTTCCTTAACCTTAATAAAAGTACTTCTGTTTACTCACATGTGGGACCCAGGATGCGGGTGTTGACATGGTGTCAAAGTTGTGAGCTTTGTACGCCCGCTATTGGCTCTGACCAACATTTGACAACATTGCAACTCAACAGAATCTTTGCAGCATTTATGCTTCCCTAAAAATGTTATTGGCTAAACAAATTAGTAGTATACACTGTAAATGCCACTTGTAGAAGACACGGCTGTATATAGAGAGTAAATATTCTTGTCTGTTACCAGCCAGTGTGCCAGTGTCTTAGGAGTTTGGTGTAAACAATACATAATTAAGCCAGAATAAAACACATCTGTCAGGAACACTTTTGCACTGTGAGACTTGTCAGCACTTGGTGAAAATAGTGCAGTGACACCCATCCATATGTCGCAGCTCAGCGCGTTGGCCTGTGGCTCTTATCTCTGTCTGACTGTATACAGACCAGCTGTTACAGCGGTGTGTTTCGCCAAACGGAGTGGCTCTAGGCAGGGGTCTGGTGCTATCTGAACGTTATTGTGTTAAGTTGGCATATCGCATGCGGTGCTGAGCTGTAGTGTGCCATGTCATGCTGTGCCATGTTGAACTGGGCCGCACTGTGAGCTAAGCACAAGTGTAAGGGTGTGAAAGGCAAGCTCTGAAACGCTGGCTATCTCCTCAGGGTACACAAAACAAGTTCAGATGCCATGCTCACGCTGTGTGTGTGTGTGTGTGTGTGTGTGTGTGTGTGTGTGTGTGTGTGTGTGTGTGTGTGTGTGTGTGTGTGTGTGTGTGTGTGTGTGTGTGTGTGTGTGAATGTGTGGTGCATGCGGGCGAAATATTGCTGGTGTGTGTATACCCTTGTCAAAGCATATGTGCTACTGAGCACAGATGTATTTACTGTATGTGTGTGTGTGAAGAGTCCTTGAGGTGACACACACACAAGCACACGCACACACACACACACACACACACACACACACACACACACACACACACACACACACACACACACACACACACACACTAACTTTGAAGCAGCCCAACTCTGAAATAGAGAACAAGTGTGATAAGACGGAGAGATAGAAAAGAGAAGGAGGGAGGAAGGGAGGGGAATAAGAGAGAGAGCAGCAGATGTAAAAATAGTCTGGAGGGAGATAAGGAAGCAGAATCAAAGGGAAAAGAAATGGAAACTGAACTGAAATGTAAACCAACAACACCTTTTGTTTTGTTTCATGCTTCATGTTTGACAGGTACAAGAATGCATATGTGTGTACGGGTGTGTGTGTGCATTTGTGTGTGAATAATGGTGAAAAGTGACCTCACCCCCCAGTCGTTATGAGTGGACTGCAGAGCCATGAGCTACAGCAATGCTTTTAGACCTGCTCTGCTCAGTCCCTCAATTACACAACAGTGCTGTAATATTGGGTTGCAGTTACATGCGAAGAACATACGCCATAAAGCTTACACACACACGCACGCACACACGCAAGCACACACACACACCAGAGCACACGGCACATACAGCTAAAGGCCATTTTAAGTAACATGTGTCTTAGCATAGAGAAGCTCTTTGGAAGACAGTTAAGTTAATGACTTCAGTAAGGGCATGTGACCATAAAATATAAAAGATCTAACCGCTGATCCCTGCATGTTACGTTAACTTTAGAGACCTGATTAATGTGCTGTTTGAGCAGCTTGATGCATCCGTCCATTGACTTTGGCACTATGACTTCATACCTGCAATCATTGAGTATTTATTTATGCATTATATATTTGTTTTTTAAGTATTTCATCTTTATCCTTCATGGAGATTCCAACAAGTCAACATGAAGGCAAAGGCTGAAGAAACACACTGTGGGGAAACCAATAGTTCCAGCAGTGAACCCCATTCATTTTCTGTGGTTCCCACACATGCACACACACCGGTAACTTGATGAAATTAATGCATTTTCAACATCTTAATGCATGCATGAGCTAACCTCTCGTGGATTTATTCAATAGTGGTATTCTATGTAGCCAACTTTGATTAATATTTATCTAGCAGAGATGCAGTTCTGGAAAACAGTGATGGACATGCATGACCTGAATATTTTACAACACCAATTCTAAAAAAGCTGAAACAGTGGAATATGAATAAAAACAGGATGCAGTCATTTGCAAATGAACTTTGTTTGCAGTCAATGGAGTTCCCAGGCCCATGCAGTAATATCCTTTACACAATCATGTGTTCACAAAGTGGTGAACCTCTCTCCATCCTTGTTTGTGAACGACAGAGCCTTTCCAGAATGCCCCTTTCACACCCAGTCATGATACTATCACCTGTTACCAATGAACCTGTTTACCTGTGGAATGATCCAAACAGGTGTTTTTGGAGCATTTTTTTCCCCAGTTATTTGTTCCTCCTGTACCAACTTTTTGAAAAGTGTTGCTGCATCAAATTCAGAATAAGCATATTTTGACAAAAATCAATGAAGCTGATGAGGTAAAACATTAAATATATTGTCTTTGTACTGTTTTAATTGAGTACATGTCAAAAAGCATTAGTAAATTATCACACTGTGCTTTATATTCCACACAGCGTCCAATCAGGGCTCTATATTTAAACCACTATAATGATGTGTGTGTTTGTGTGTCCAGAAAGAGGTTTGTGAGTGGGTGGGCGAGCAGCCTGCACATGTTCGGCTGAAGGGGTGTGGTGCAATTACCTCATCCATGACCAGGTTTCAGCCCTGGTCCTGCCTGACAGCATCGTATGCCTATGAAAAGGGACTTGCTGTAAAAGCAACTAGTGGAAGAATGCGATGGCTTGGTGGAACACTTCTATGCCTTTCCTGGCCTGTTGTCAGCCATCTTTCTCTCCCTGTAGGAGGTTGAATGAGTTTCTTTGAAGACTGCCCATTCAAGGAAAAATTTATCTGCCCTCTCCCTGGATATATTCTATAATAAAATGTTGAGCTGAATGCAGCTGGTTGCCTTGTGTATTTTGAATACTGACCAAACTTAAATTGAGCAGTTGCAGGCATTCTCTGACATTGTGCATGTTACATAAGAACATCAGGATGTGAGCAGTTGCGGCCATGGAAGCATGAGAAAAATATACTACAAATGTATTCTGCATTATGGAAACAGCCCCCCCCCTCCAAAATGAAACACAGACAAACTGATTAATGCTGTCTCTCCGCCACTCCCCAGGAGAAAGATTTTATATACAGTGCATGAAGGCATTACTGCAGTGGTCTTCCTGTCGTTTCATATTTCAGGTGGTGCAAATCTTCTAAATGCAGCCAAATCGTCTTGTCCTTTTAGCTGCAAGTAACGTCAGTTTGACTACATATTCTGCTGCGTTCGCTTACACATGAATGGTGCTTTGTGCTTTTAGCTGAAAAAGCCTTTGTTTTTCTCATGTTTAACTTAGAGTGCTCCTTGTCAAATGGAGACGAAAAGAGAGGAGACAAACTCTCTCTCTCTCTCTCTCTCTCTCTCTCTCTCTCTCTCTCTCTCTCTCTCTCTCTCTCTCTCTCTCTCTCTCTCTCTCTCTCTCTCTCTCTCTCTCTCTCTCTCTCTCTCTCTCTCTCTCTCTCTCTCTCTCTGGACATTGCCTGCACCTGCCGAGCAGGGTTAATAAATATCCATACACCTATTCATTCCCTCCAGGACTCCCACCTCTCTGATACAGAGAGCTGTCCCTCTAACTGCATTCACTGAAGACAGCCCATGTTAGCTTTCTTTCAGACTGTGGTAACTTCTGACTCTGTGGGAGCCGGTGTAATAGCCCAGCATGAGCACCACACGCTACTGAGTAGATTCAGACACTGTTCTGTCACTTCAATGCAGTCAGAAATACGAAGGGGGAATTCGTGAACAGGGGGAACTGCAAATGAAAGAAGCGTTTGAAGTAAAGCTGCACCAGCAGTACTTCTTCAGCTCAGACACATATACAGGTCTATTAGTCAAGGATGGCCTGTGAATGAGAGAGGCAATGTTATTCATTACATCTACAGAACAATAACAAGTTCATCTATTCAGACTGCAAAGAGCAAATTAAGAAATCAATAAAAAAAAAGGGGGAAAAATTAAGAATTGTTCTGCATTACTTTCTGCATTGTCTCACATGCAATGGACATTTGTCATTAGAGATGCGCCACTTTACTTGTGGTTTTGGCCACACTCGCTACATATTGATTGTCAGTCTGTTGGGTGGTCAGTCCACTGCAGACTTTAACATCACAATAAGTTCTGGAGGGATTGCCATAGAATTAGTACGCACATTCAACTGTCATAACTCTGATGACTTCTGTCTTCTCAAGCGCCACCATCAGGCCAAAATTTCAATTTGTCTGATCCTTCATGACTATCCATCCATCCATTTTCTATACTGCCTATCCCTGTCGGGGTTGCGGGGGGGCTGGAGCTTATCCCAGCTGTCAACGGGCGAAAGGCGGGGTACACCCTGAAATGGTCGCCAGCCAATTGCAGGGCAACATGCAAAGACAGACAACCATTCACACTCACACTCACACATAGGGGCAATTTAGAGTCACCAATCAACCTAATGAGCATGTTTTTGGTCTGTGGGAGGAAGCCAGAGTGCCCGGGGAGAACCCACGCATGCACGGGAAGAACATGCAAACGTCACACAGAAAGGGCCCGCCCGGGGATCAAACCGGCAACCTTCTTGCTGTGAGGCACGCGCACTACGCACTACCTGCTTGCGCCACCATGCCGCCCTCCTTCATGACTGTATACAAGCCAAACTAATGGCATTCCTATAAGCTGTACTTTAGGTGTTTAGTAGTAGTTGGCAAATGTTAGCATGCTAACATGCCAAACTCAGAGGGTGATCCTCATATTGTCATTGTTACTGTGAGCATACTAGCATTTAGCTCAAAGCACCATTGTGTCAAAGTACCTCTCATAAAGCAGCTAGAATAACTGTGGGCTGTGTCTGACATCACTTCCTCCTTCACTCAATCACTTCTGCTATATGATGCACACCCAACAGTCTACTCAGTAGTAAATTCGGATTTCAGGCACTTATGAATCATAATCATTTTGTACCACCACTGAGAGGTGTGGAGTCATTTTCTATACAACGTATTTCATTTAGGGATTGGTAGCAGAAAGCAGTGCACTATTTTGTTCTATTGTTCAACAGAACAGTCGTTTTAGCAGTTTTCAACACAAATACAATGGGAGTGATTTCAGACACAACTTTAATCACTCCGATCTGCTTGTGACTGCTGTTTTTAAAACATGTTTAATGTGTACGTTTCTTTCATCTGTGCCTTCGCTGCAAATCAATTTCCTGTTGGAGATAATAAAGTCAAACTCATATTGACTCAATATGCAGGACAGTGTATTGGTATTGATGTATCCCTCATTTAAACACTGGCGACAGGGGAAACCCTAACCAAATTAGCATCACTGCAGTGTCTGAGGATACATACTCCACTGACTCCATCACATGCAAATGCAGTACCTGAACTACTCAACAATCAGCCATAATTGGCTACACCTAATGCCACCAACACACATCAACAGATTATAATGAATTAGTCATGAATTTAATTTATATTACAAAAATCTTTTAGGAAGTGTCAAACTTATTTCCATACTAAAAAAACCCCAAAACATTAATTATTTAGCCTTCATTACCATACAAATATCACATCACACAACGTTTTGTATGACTGAAGCCTGGTCTTCCAGGGATTCAGAGATGGGATGGCGATATAAAAAAACAATGGAGACTCACACAGGGACAGAGAGAGATGAGACGGGGGATTGAAGAGCACAGTTGGACAAAGAGAAATGGGTTTGGAAGGGGATCAAATGTAAAAAAAAAAAAGGTGTGCAGGTGAAAAGAGTGAGGGAGGTGAAAAACAAAAGAGGGGAGATGAATGTTAATCCAGGGTTCAGAGAAGAGAATGGATTAAAAGGGTGCAATGGATGGATGGATGCAGGAAAGCGGGTAGAAATGAGTGTTTTGGCTTCTTTAGGCCATTGACCAGCCAGCTAAGCAGGCGGTTGACCAGTTTAGGTTGTATCATGTCTCCCTCATGGGCCATGTATTGAGTGACTCTGGGGGAGAGAGGGAGGGAGGGAGCCAGAGAAGTAGTGGGACTGGGAAGTGATAATTGGCGATATGCTTACCTGGCAAGGAGCCTGCAACCCCCAGCAGGGCACACAAACAAACATTGGCACGCACACACACACACACACACACGCACACACACACATGCACACACACACACACACACATGCACACACACACACACACACACACACACACACACACACACACACACACACCTGCCTGCAATGTTATATGCCAGGACAAGCTTTACCTCCTGCAAGCCTCCTCCACCCGCCCTTACAAACACACCCACGCACACATGAAAACGCAAACACACACACACCCACCCACGCACTCACTTGCACTTCTAGCCTTGTGAGGACTCTCATTGACTCAATGCATTCCCTAGCCCCTCACCCTAACCTTAACCATCACAACTACATGCCTAACCCTGATCTCTACCCTGACCCTAACCTAAACCTTATTCTAACCTAACTCTTAAAACCAAGTCTAAACCTTTAAAACGCCCCCTGTGAAGACTGACCAAAATGTCCTCACTCTGCTGGTTAAAACATGTTCCTGTCCTCACTGTGTAGCAAGTCCAAGCACACACACACACTTACACACACACACAGGTAGATTGACATTAGAGTAAAACCAATCCCGAGGTCTCTCCTATGGAATACTAATATGGCTGCCCTTGCCAGCTGACCTCTTATAGGCCAAACAGGCTGTCCGTCAAACTAATGGGGCGGAACGCTGGCATATTGCTTTCCCACAATCCCTCAGCAGAGCCAGGACACTCATTTACTTCAGTCAGCTTGTTGCCAAGGCAACATTTAGGATGGGTCTTGGTGGTGGATGCACGTACACACACTGCTTCACACACAGTTGTATATACATACTTGTGTACACACAAACTTACACATGTATGCACACAAGCACAGAGCAACCTGTTAAATGTTAGTATGAACTTATTCACGCAGACACACACACACACACACACACACACACACACACACACACACACACACACACACACACACACACATACACAAACACGACTAACAGCAGTGAAACAGGTGAATTTATGTATGCGGCTGAGACACTGACAGCACTGTCTGTATGTGGAAGGTACACTAAGTGCGCTTTGCCTCTCATCTCATCTCAGCGCCCCAAAACCAATCTTCTGCTCTCTCCCTTTATTCACAATTCATGCTGTCTTGTTCTGAAAGGCAAGCAGACAAGCCTGTCCTCCGCCTGCATTCTTCTCCTCATCCAGACAAGGAGAAAGCAGAGAGGGGGCTGCAGAGACACAGGGGCCAGGAGACTTCCAGTGCAGGGTATGAAACCCCCGTCCCCGTGCTGGAAGACTGATGAAAGATGTCAGCACACACAAATTCAGCCTGGCTTTTCAGCTCTGCAAGAAATCCAGTGTGAGAAGATTTTGTTCTTTTCCCCACCAAATTAAAAAATGTAAGTGGATGAAATTTTAATTGGGACCGTGCTCATCTATTGTGTGCTCTGCCTGGATATCTTAAAACATCTAAACCAATCATAGACGGGCGCTGTCTTCTTGGCTGGTTCACATCCTGTGCACTCTGTCCCCACAGACTGCAAACAGACTCTCTGATAGTAGCTGTCTGTGTTTGCAACTGTGTCTCTGTTTGATCACTAAGTTATCATACACAAGTACAACACGTCATAGCATTTAGGGGGATCAATTGGCAAAAATGGAACATAATATTTCTAAGTATGTTTTCATAATCACCTATAATTGTGTTTTGAGCTCATCGATGAGCTCTTTATATCTACAGAGGGAGCAGGTCCTCTTGCGCGGACCACGCCATGCTGCACCGCCATGTTTCTACAGTGGCCCAGAATGGACAAAGCAAACACTGGCTTTATAGAGGCCCTTTGGTTATTTAGCAGCCGTGTTATTCAGCCGGGTATTCAGTTGATGCAATCACCACTAGATGCCACTAAATCCTACAGACTGGTCCTTAAGGTAACGAAAACGCAGGAATTCTTATTTTCATTCTTATTCTTATTCTTATTCTTCATTTTTTCACTAATGTAAATATACTTATGAAAAAGATTCCATTTCTGCCAACAGATCCGCCTAAATCCCACACACTAGACTTCTGCAAAGCATGCAAACGAGGTAACTCTGGACTCAGTATACTTCACATTTCTGTGGACCCACATGTGAAACTGTCATGACATGTCCTGAAATGAAGTCTCATCCCAATAGACTGCTCAGTTGGCTGATGCCATTTGTGTCCAGGTCACACACACACGCATACACATACACACACACACAGACACACACACACACACACACACACATATATATATATGACATATGGTGACTTGAAAGAACAAACAAGTACAGATTTCAAAGTGTGAGTCATGGCTCCAGGAATTTTTATGGCATTCATTCAAAACATACATGTATATATAGATATATATAAACATATTTCTTGGTAACTGTCTGGCTGACTGAACCTCCAATCGTCATCTACGTTGTCTCTTCTATTTAGAAAATCAATCAAAGCAGTGAAACGTTGAAATGGCAGATAAGCTCTGGAATAAATGAGCAACTGCAGCCAGTGGACATAAAAAAAGGTTAATTTCCTGCCCTTGAGTTTGTTGTTGATGCGCTGCCTGAGCTCAGCACTCCTCCAGATTGAAGTGCGAAAACAATGTCGGCAGGTGTGCGTTTGATCTAACTGAATGACATTTACCCAGGTACCCTTGAGACTGAGTAGTAAAGCACTGTAAAGACCTTTTGTTGCTTCACCTCTGATGAAAAAAAAAACAGCTCACTAAAGCTGAATGAATGCTTGGTTACTCAATGCAGAGCATGATCTCTGCCAATGAAGGAGTACACCATGTTTTTCTTTTCATTTGGCTCCTGCATCTGTCTGTTATCTACTGGCCCTTCACTGCTTTTGTCTTTCCCGTCTTCTCCCTCTAACCATCATCTCCCTCCCGTCTCTCTTGTTTGTTCCATTCTTCTCTCCCTTTACCTCTCTCTCTAATTAACACCTACTGTAGGCTCTTTCTGCCTTAGCAAACCCCCAAGGGCAGAGCTGGAAAGAGACACAGAGAGATGGAAATAAATACAATAAGAAAGAGATGAGAGAAATCAGCGGAGCAGCAGAGAAGCTGGTACAGGGTGGCAGATAAAAACGGACATGGAGACACAGATTAAAAAAAAAAAAAACAGCCTCCTCCAGCCAGTCAGTGGATAATTTCAAAATTAAAACAGATGTTGTGCTTAAATTTAACTGAATTAATTTTTTTAAATAACTAAACCAGAGCGAACAACATAAACATGCTTTTCAGAGACACACATGCGCACAGTCTGATGCACACACATATTCACAGCCTCTCTAGAAACCATCTGTCTTTGTAGCGCCATCAGAGACTTGAGGACAACATCAAACGATGCTGTAGATCTCGAGGTGCTTGACTGAATGCATGCGTGTGTATGCGTGTGTGTATGCGAAGCCACAGGACACAACAGTGTGCAGGCCATTTTTATGGCTTGAGGCTCAGCTGGTGTATATCAGAAAGGGTGGAGCCGGCCTGTCTATGTGTGTGTGTGTGTGTGTGTGTGTGTGTGTGTGTGGGTGGGTGGGTGTGTGTGTGTGTATGTGTGTACACTCAGGACTTACTGCTCCAACAGAACACTTCAGGCAAACAAATTCACTTCTGCAGGCAGGCAAATGCACTGCTGTGAACTGGCACACGTATGCGCATGCACGCACACACACACACAGTGCACATACAGGTGTGCCGCTCGATAGGTCACCATGGAGACTGGGAAGCAAAAACACATGCATGCATACACACATACAAATCGGAAATGGCAGTGCAAGTGAGCTGGTCTGAAAGGCTAAAGCTGTTTGCCCGAATCAAGAAAAAGAAAACAACCACAGGCAAACGCGGCAGCCAAATTTGCAAGCATTAACACACACACACACACACAGGTGGAACGGAGTGTGTGTGTACATGTTTAAGTGAATGCGGCTGCCGCACTAGTTGCACAGATTTATTACAAGTATCGATTGGGCATGGACGTCCAACATCACACGCACGCAGCAAAGTACTGAGTCAACAATACACTGAAAAATGACTGTTTATATCCACCGCACTTCACACCCATAAATTATGAAATATCGACTTAGCACCTGGGCGCGCACACACACACACGCACACACATGAACATAGGCAGACAGACACACACGGCGCAGCATGCAAACGCATGGTGAACACCTGCAAAAACAAAGAGCTACCTGCTAGCAAGCACAAAGCAAAGTACAGACAGACACACCACTCACATAAAACACTCACACATACACACACTCTGTGCTTAGTGCATTGCACTGCATCATCTGATTAAAAGAAGGAGATTTTAAATTATTTGGTGTCCAGAGAGGGCCATTTGCACCACAAAGCTGTGCTATTAATAACAACAAGCAGCTTGGCAAGCGCACAAACGCACACAACCAATGGATCGGACAGGTTGTGACTTACCTCCACCTCCGCCGAGCAGAGTCTTGTTTGCTGAAAGAGAGACGAGAAAGAGGAAAAATTCATGAAAAAGACCAGCCTGAAACCCTGCAACTGCAGCTGGAAGCATTAATCAATGAATCAATACATCAAACCGGCAATATGGCGATATAATATTCTCTTGTTCCAACATCCCACATGTTTCGTTACTCTAGTTTAAATTCAATATCTTTGGGTTTTGGATTTGTGAGAATTGCATGTCAATTGATTAAATAATGGACAGATCAAGCAATAATGAAAATAACTATTAATTGCAACCCTAATCAAACCTAAAACAAACTGCTAGAGAAGTTTTGATTTCTTTTTCTTCTTTTTTTTCTCAATACACTGAATTGATGTAAATCATTTAAAATTAAAAAAAATAATTTCCTGGTTGCAGCTCCTCAAAAGTGAGGATTTTCTGCTTTTCTGTACGTCAATTGTAGACGTTTGAAGCCATCGCGTTTGGCTTTCCAAATTTGTGATGGGCATTTTTAATTGAATAAATAAAGATTGATCAATAATGAAAATGGTTCGCTGCAGCCTGAGTAACAACTAATAGAAAATGCAATACTGACCAACGCTGAATTCAAGGTTGCGTTGGTAGTTTTGACTGCTCGCTTGCAACAGAGATCTCACTATTTCGTTCCTTCTAATCAGTGTAAAACCATATTTTGTGGTCGCAGACGCAGACTGGGCCCTGCACTACCTTGACCTTTCACCGCAGAGTTAAAAAACACCTCATCACCGCATTTATTAACAGATGAGTTCAGAACATTTCTTCATTTGCACTGTTGTGTGCGTGGGTGTGCTGCTCAGAAACTCTGCACTCCTGAGACTTAATCAAGTTTTATATCTAATTGGCTGAACTTCTGTGTACTAAAATAACTTGAAGCCTTTGCTTATATTTACATGCTGGGGGGGAAAAAGCGTCTCCACATTTGTCCTTCAGAAGATAATTTGTTATTGGTGTTGCTGGTTTTACCAGCCAGCGAGCTGATTGCATTCACCTGGTGTTACAGGTGTAACTCAGTCCCTGATTAGATGGATAGAATGAGGACCAGCAGGCTCTGCGTTCTGTCATTGAGGACCGAGAAGCTTTGCACGGTAAAAATGAGTTGCTTCACTGGCTGGAAAGCTAATAAATAAACTCATGCTGAGGCTCCACTCCAAAGCGAAATAAACAACTCTGTGAGAAGAAACAGGCAAGCAATATGGTCAGATTGATCTTTTAGTTATGAAAAAAGTCACTTTCTACCTGGATAACAAGAGGGTGACAGTAGCTTGAATAAAATAACAATATAATGAGCTCTTTCTAACGCGAGGCAAGCAGAGAATTAATGCTAGCAGTGACCAGTGTGTCCCAAATCATTACCTTTCCCACTTGAATCACGCCACTGCACATGTAAAATAGTGTAAATTGCTGGCAGGGTGATAAAGCTTTCCGCTGCTGCGCCTGACATATGTGATATGCAAGTGTTTTTCACACCCGCATATCCATAAACGTGTGGAGTCAGCAGCGCTAGCCCGGGGACATCTGCACTTCCAGAAAACACTAACCTGACCACAAACTCATAAAAATCATGTTTCCACATTCTTTCCCTGCTCGTGGATCCAATTTGGGTTGCTGTGACCATGTTAGGAAAATCTGATAAGCACATAATCTCTCTCCGACCGTTACAAAGTTACGTCAGAACACACAGGGGACGTCTCTCATTTTAGTTACTCTTTGCCAGTAGGCATTGTGCCAACTGGGTACACACTCAGACAGCGCATCAGGCAAGTTGGTTTTAGAGAGCGAAGTAGACAGACTAAATCCTACAGCTGTCTTTCTCTCTCAAGAATCCTCCTCAACATTTCCCCCACTGCCTCATTAATGGTAAATCCCACTTAATTTCAGCTTTTAAACACACTATATGTCTCTGTATATGTGAAACACTGCCTCAGTAACGTCTCCCAAAGTGAACACCTCCGCTCTCTAATTTGAAAATGTGCAGCTCCATACAGTACGAACTTAAAATAAAAGGCAATTATCTAATGTGACAGTATGAGATTATTTCAGCTTGTTTAAGAGCTGATACATCTCATGAGGACCTGAAATAAAGCTCATTCAGATTTAAAAGCTAAGACAAATAAAATGTTTCCATTAAGTCTCCCATTCATCGTCTCCTGATTAGCTGCAGGCTGTACAAACAAGTGATATCACACACTGGGTCTTGTTAATGGGGGAGACCGGCGGCAAATGGACAAAGACGCAACTGTAACATCTCAAATTGCACCAATCAGAAACAAGACAAACCCTGAAACTCATTATGCACATGGTCTGTGATGATCCCTCTTCGCCTGCAAAAACTGCTGCCTCTTAAAATTTTCTGCAATACAATTTTTTCTTCATCTATACTGTTTTCCTCATAGTATCTTTACCTCTAATATCCACGAATTTAATGTCTAGTTTTGATGACCGCCTCATGTTTGATGTCTTTGTCAAATGTTACCTGCATTGTTTCCAGCCAGCAGGGCAGCTTGAGTCATTGGGGGTAATTATAACACTGTGTTATGACACCATCAAAACGGCGTCCAGCTTAGCAATGACATTTTTTCAGCTGTTATGTTTGTAATAGTAGCCTTGTATTGTACTGGTTGCAGCCATTTAATTATTACACATTTTAACACAGTGCATTTGTAACATCTCAAACTGAACCAATCAGAGACAGAACCTCCACGTGCTCTGTGGTGATTCCTCTCAGCCTGCCAACAGACAAAATGATGGCTCATGCTTTTCAAAGCTGTCTGTTGTTATTCATTATACACTGTTTTTATATTTGTGTAATTATATGATTAATTGCACTGTTTTAATTAACCTGGATTTAATTGTTCAATGGATATTTAATTGTGTATTCTGGGAGTTCAGTGTTGTCTTCTGTATTTATATGAAGGTAGAATTGCCCCCATATGCTGTTACAACAGACCCCGCATGTAAGGCAGAAGTGACATTTGACTTTTAGTGTTTCAATCAATATTGTGACTCATGTGAAAATTGCATGTGAAAACTTTGACTTGACAAGTTAAACACAGACACACAGAGGTTTCTGAGTAATGACATCTAAACCACAAGTTTGAACAATAACCCCGGTCTCCCTGAATTCATCCATGCCGACAAAGTGCAGGCCATACAAGTGCAAAAACTCCTGTGTGATGCAGGTTTTCCATTTGAAATGAAGACACATCTGCCCGAAGGACAGATGATACAGCTGCAACATGGAGATCTGAACCCAAACCACAGCTATCACAGTGCTGGTGTTGATGGTGTGGACTGGTGAGCCAAACTGAGACACCAGGGACATTCTTAGTGACAAGCTAGTTTTAAAGTAGCAGTTTACTAAATTGCGTTACACTCAGCCGGTCAGACTTAATGTGTAAGTCACAGTCGCATCACAAAGCCAAAACATAGCTGCCAAAAAGGTTTAGGGGGCAAAATGATGTATCAAACATAACCGTAAAATCTATAAAGGTATTGCTCTGTTATGTTCATGCAGTTTAAACTGAGAGGGAAATATCCGATGAAGCAAACCTAACTCATGCTATTTGGTCATTTAGCGTATTGATATTAATCAAGTATCAGGTCAGACATGTCTTTTACTTTTCAATCTAAACAGGTCACCTGTTAGCAGGCTAATGCTAGTTCGATCATTTGGTTCAGTTCGCTACATCACACATACACCTCTCAGATACTGGGTGTTAATATTTCATTCAAGCTAATCTTTATGAAAGAACTTGATTTAATGCAGCAACCCATTTTAATCTAGCCAAATCTCCACTTATTAAACACTTTCATTATAATTATACAAAGTTTGAGTTGGTGCAACCGACACAATGGGAGTGATTAGGTTTACTTTCAGATGAATATGTGGACATGTCATCAGAAAAAAGAGGTTTTTTTTTTTTAACATCCACTTCAGTTTTACCTCTAATACCATAGTTTGTCATAATACATTATCAGTGGTTAAACTTTCTCATGTTGAGCAGAAGACACATGGCATATGGGACCGGCGGTCGCCTCACACTCTGAGACTAAAAGGTTGTCACAGTTTAAGAGCAGGTGGATAAATCCTGGCCAAGAAATCAGGGAAACAGCACTAACGGGTTCCTTCAGTGCACTTTAAATGAAAAATATGCCTGTGGATGTTTTTACTGTTATGTGTCAGTTTATGATGTTTAATGCATTTCAGGAAATGTATTTTTTCAGCCGCTACCTGCTTCGTCTACATCTATGTCAGCTGATGTCTAACGTTTCCCATAATGTTGTCACAATAAAGCTCAAAGAGCACACTCACGCAGCGATAGTGAAATTCCTCCAGTGAAGAAAAAAACTCTGTCCTGTTACTCAAAACACAGCATGTTTTATGGCTGCATTGCCTTCTTGATTACTGAGGCTGGCATCAGTGTGGAAATCTGTATCTCTGCCTCCTCTGCGATGGATTTCTCCCAGTAAAACTGATGAACGGCTGCTGCAAAATGGTGTATCAAAAGAAGCCCTTCTGAGTGAATGACACCAAAGCCTGGTGGTTACTGATGTTTTAGATTGCTGAAATCTTTTTCTGCAATCATTGTAGCTGCAGGAAATGTCTCAGTGAGAGGACACTGTCTGTGTTTGGACAGCTTTCAGCAGGAATAAGAGAAATAAGGCTCCAAATGTTCACTAAATAGCCCCAGAATTACGATGTGCATTGCCAGCAGAATAGCATGCATGGAATTGTGTCACTTGAACTTTGCAACTTTGAATATTGCAAACTTATTTATCCATCTAAATTGATATCAATAAAGGCAACGTAAAAGATCCGGGGCATCGCATGTCATGTCATGGCCTTCAAACAAAGTGGCTGCTGTCTAAGTGAGCGTTCAGAATAAAAAGCGCTGCGTAAAAATAAATACTATGTTGGTGGGGACGTGATGCTTCAGGTACTGGTGAGACAGTGAAATATAATCCAGGTAGTCCAGCTTGAGTAATAGATCCATCACTTCAACGGCAGACCCCAAAACACTGCACCATGTTTTATAAGACTAAGAGGAATGAAGGAAGGGTAGAAATGCAGCTCATTTTACAAAGTAATCTGCCCGGAGTGTGGGCGTAAATGTACTCAATCAGCCAATGAAGCACCTTGCAGGGTGAAGTTGAAAGATTAAACCCCTTTGCCCAACTATGCCACCATTTTCAGAGCTCTCTGTTTTTCTTTAAATGAATAAAAGGGCTGTGAGTTTTCCATGCTGTGCAAATGTTAGTCTGAACCTGGCCTCTGAACCACCCCGCCCCCACACCTTTCCAATGTCAGCTTGAGACGACTGCGCCTGACACTTTTTTTTTGGAAAAGACCGAAACCCACAATCATGTCTCTTCATGTAGGGATTGACCAGGTGTGCACAGGTGCAAAAGTAGGAGGGTTTCAAACTCCTTCCTCAAGCTGTTTCCCTTTTCCTAATGAGCACAACTGAGTGCAACACCAAGAACGCCTTCATAGAGAGAAAGTGTTTTCTCCACTTCGCACGATCTAATGAATCAATCACAAACGACACCGAGCTCTTCCCTTCAGACGTGGTCAGACAACATGCTGTCTCCTAGTTTGGTTGAAGCACGCTGAAGCCTTAACAATGCTCTTCTGCGCTCTACTTCACTGCAGCCTGTTAAAAAATGTATCAAACGCTAATGTCGGGTTGACTGCTCGCACTTCTGGTAGCGTTACAATATGCTCTTGCTATAGTAGGTACGGGGAACACTATACGTGAGTTCATAATTGTACACATGGTTGGCTGCCCAGGCAGTTCAGAAACTATAATCCTACATCCTATTTTCATTTTATTTTGCCTTTCGCAGAAATTGCACCAAGTTCAAATTCAAGTTTAACTTTTACCTCGCCTGATACCAGCACAGAATTAATTTTTGTTTTATCTCCTCACTTTAAATTCATCTTGCTTGCAATCTTTATTCATGGGATTATATAATTATTAAGATTGTCTTATGTAAGGTACAATAGACCTATGATAAATTATCAATGATCCCATGTAATTCTGCTGTTCGTGGTGCCTGAGACCAGCCTCTGAGCCCTGTGGGGAAATAAAGGCATCAAAGCAACCAAAACACTCATGTGTATGCACGATCATGCAGTTACAGACACATGGACAGACACACACACACACGAGGGTGCACACACAGAGGGGATGTGAACAATAAGACATCTGCACGCACATACGCCGTACAGCCACACGGACACACACATACAAATGCAGACAATCGAGACAGAGTTTGGGTAACCATGGCAACGGCAAAGCCCAAAGGTTTGTTACTGAAACCTAGTTAATTAGAGAGAGAGAGAGAAGGAGAGAGTAATATTGATACTCGAGGGAAAGCGTTTCACCATCTGTTAAAACCCACATGTATCGTCTACCCAGTCGACTGCTGACCGAGTCGAACTGCATGTGTGTGTGAGAGAGACAGAGTGTTTGAGGTGTGTGCACGCACTGGCCACAGTTGTTGCATGGTCAAAAGCAAACACACAAAACTGCCTTCTCCCATGGCGCCGAATATATGGAGGCTAAGAGTATCTTTTCTTATTGGTATTAGATGACTAATTGTAATAGCTAATAGTCAGCAGCTAAATAAAGCATGCTAGCATCTGCTGCCGCGACACACCAATTATCAGAGAGGGGAAGGGATCAGGGTGATAAGTTACACAACTACATACAGAGCGAGAGAGAGGGAGAAGAGGAGGGTGGGTAAGTTGACTGGGGGAGAGTGAAGGAGGAGAGTGCAAGGTGTCAGGGGGATGGAGGGAGGGCTCAGGGAGGGGGAGGGAGAGACAGAGAGAGAGAGGGAGGGGTGACGAGGAGTGAGTGAGAGAGACAGAGACAAAGTGAAAGAGAGTTGAGGGTGGAGAAGGGAGACGCAGGACTAAATTTGCTGGGAACATAAAACAACAAGATGGAGTGTACTTCTTTCCTGGGAGGTAAGTAATCACACTGAGGGGGTGAAAAGAGGAGAGAGACACATAGAGGGAGAGAGACATAGAAGGATGGACAGCTGGGCAGATTGATGCATCAGGGAAGGACAAGAGTTCAATGCTCAAAAACTGGCCAGACAGAGGAGGAGGAGGAGGAGGAGGAAGAAGTTGGCAAGGGGAGACTAAAGAGAGGGTGAAAGCGCTCATTTACTGTTGCTTTAACCACCTGTGAGTGTGTGAAAGTGTGTGTGAGATTATGTTAAAAGTCAGGAGTAGTGATGATGATGATGATGATGATGATGATGATGATGATGATGATGATGATGATGATGATGATGATGATGATGGGAAAAAGGCTAAAATCTCCTTCAGGTGAAGCTCTCTGTTAAACCCTCTTCGCTCTCTGCTCTCTGTAGCCCTCCATCTTATTTTTCTTTCTCTCTGCTCTCCGCGCCCTCTCCTCCTTATTCCCCAGGCCCCAGAGCAACCTGTTTGTGTATTCCTCCCTCTCCTGCCTCCCCCTCCATCCCTCTCCCTCTCCACTACCCACTTGTCCTAACTACCATTACACCTCTTTCGGTCATTTAATTTCTAGACATCATTTAGTTGGTCCACTTGAGAATGCCAATCAATTTGCTGGTGTCCTTATGGAAAAAAGGACAGAGCTACTGATACAGCACAGCACAGATGCAGATATGTGAGACTGTATAAGATCATAGTACGGCTGAATTGATCCCGAAGATGAAACAAAACACCGTTTTTTCAGCAGAGAAGGATAGAGATTAACCATCTAATACTGTATGCATTAAGCATTTTAAAGAGTATTCATTTATGGTATCCAAACAAACAGCACAGACAGATCAGTGTGGGGACACAGAGTTCCCGTAAGGCTAAAAAGATGAAAAACATTATTAAAATATAAAAAATAATGATTTTGAAGATCTGGGTCTTATTGGCTTTCCTTGGCCCTCCAGCAAATGTAGCTCCGGTATTTCACTGTGGATGTGTTTTCAAGCTTCCTGCTGTCTTATTCCCACTTCAATATGAAGACCTTTATTTCACCTCAAGGTTGTGGCTTTGACGTCCTGAGACCACGCGGTGAAGAAAGAGAAACGCCGTTTCATCTTTATAACACAAGCATCTCATTGTATCTGACTTTTTGATGAGGCTCTTCAAGATGCCTACATGTGAGGTGGAACAAAAACTCGCAGTACTTTGAACTGATCTGGTTCAATGTTAAGCTGACATGTGATGGACCCTAACGTCAATAATTACCTGTACGTCGTTACCGTGCGTTCACACCTGCAGGGACAATACGACACAAAGCGGCTGGTTTCGAATTCATGGCGAGATAGGACAGAGAGGTCTCAAACAGTATAGGAATGGGAGAACGCTGACCAGAGTTCAACTTCATGCAAATGAGTACAGTGATGCGGTGCAGCGATGGCCGACTGATGGGTAGATGTATTCACTTTATGTTCTTCTGCTGTGAACCCACTCGTGTCCATAGTTAATACAACAGTTGGCTACAGTTTGTGTACTCAACAACTCAAACAGAAACACCCAGCAGGCACGCTGGCATTGAGAGAGCAAAAAGCCAGAGAAAAAAGTTTGAAGCCAGTTCAATAAGATTATCAATAAACATTTGACAGAGACAGCCTGGCAGGTTTGACGGACAATAGGGGAAAAAAACACAGTGAAAAGCTGAACTTTGATTGAAATAAGTAATGCTAAAATGACTGGTGGATTAATCAATTAAGAAAAAAAGAAATGATGGCAGCTTTGATTACTAGTTTGTTTCATGTTTTTGGCTGTTGCTGAGACCATGCAAATCATTTAACAGCATAAATTATGGCGATGGCTGATTTGTGATTGCAATTGGTAATTATCTTTAACATTTCACAGAGAAAATGGTGAATGAGTTCATTCAAAGTTCTGACATTTTAATCTATAATTAATAATTAATCCTAATATGGTGACTTACTGTACGCCAGTGCAGGCTGTATGTACTGGCATACATCGCAATGTAACACAGTGAGGTGATATTAGCGTGTCGCATCACAGTCTTGGAGCTTATGTGGCTCATTTTGTAATCACCACTAACATACGGTGGTCATGTAACACACTTGAAGGCTCAGCTGACCAAACATCACCCAGATGTTCAAGCTGTCTTTTTTTTTTTTTACCTTTAACAACTAAACAGGTAATAATGGGTAAAGTACTGGTCTGATATTTGCTTTCATCAGCAAGAACATACGGGTACACCCATGCAAATGTGTGACCGAGGCTTTATATTGGCCTTCTGTGGTCTGACTAGTTTAGCTTTAGTTGAACACCCAGGTGGTGCAGGTGAATGCAAACTAACCACAGCATTTTACTTACAAACTCACAATCATCAGTGCAAAAGTTCTACTGTTTAATACAGAGGACGACATAGTAAGTATTTACTTTTGGGCCAACTTTATCAAATCAAAAGTTTATGAGTGCCTGAGTCTAATTCATATTCTGCCCCTACAACCTGTTACACACCTACTCTTTCTAACTCTAATCAGCACCATGAGACTGTTTTCATTTTTAGTTGTTGGTTATATTAATATTTTGCATGTTTTTTGCTGGGAATTTGAAGGGATTGCATCCCTTAACCTACTTTTACTTAAGACAATAATTGCCTGCACAGGCACTATTAAACTGATACCATGAGGGATAGCTCGACCATAAATTACAGTAATTTACCACAGACGCGCTAATGGCTCCTGTAGGAATATGACTGCTATTTTTCATTAAGGAAACTGTAACACAAAATGAAAAAAAATATTAAACTGATTGTTAAATGATCCCCTATTATAACAGGATGCAATTAGCATCACTATTTGATTTTGTATGATGAGGAAAAAGTATTACAATTTGACGAAATGCAATGCTACAACATCACAATCAGTGCACATGACAGCGTACTGCACAACTGTGATGAACGAACGCTTCCCTGAAAACCTGATTACACACGTTACTGTGTCCACCATCGCTTTACATTAAAATATTAAATGGTACATCTGTTAAGTGTAACCTGACCAGTTTCTAGTAGAGACCAGTCAATAAATCTGACAAAATTAGCTTAATGCAGATATCTGTACCATTGACATTACAACAAGCACTGACCAGGTCATAAAACTGTAAAGCACGTATCATGGTTACAGTTCTTTAAAAGACAGTTTGACGTATGACGTATAATGTTTGTGTCATTTATATATGTATAAATGTAAATATCGTCCGAGATCTCAGTATTTCCTCTTATTTTCTATGCTGTCAAATGTCGATGACATTACGAGATCCAAACTTACTGGTGACAATATTATTGTCTCATTCTGACTGCGACTGTGAGTCGGATTACGGGAGTCGCTTGAACTGAGTCCGACTGAATCTTGGGAGTCTACTGTACGTATCTCTGGAGGAGCACCAGAGGGTGCTAGTGGTGCAGCTGCACCCAGAACCAGGACCCCAGGGGACCCACAGGAGCCCTCTACAGCTGTGCACATATAATTGTTTTTTGCATGTTCGGATGAAGTAAGGGTGTGGCAGTGTTTTGCACCCGGCCATGACCTGCCAGTGAAAGCTACATTTAACATCACTGTGTATGCAGCACCCAAAGGGCTAAGCTGAGTTAACTGTTTTGTGAAAGAACTGCCCAAAGGTAATAAATGCAAATTAATTGTGAGGCGTACC
>NC_092060.1:19350000-19377500 GCF_039877785.1 Chaetodon trifascialis
AGAGGGAGAGAGAAAGAGAGAATCCAGGGCAAGTCATGCAGTTAGAGGGAACTGCACATTGGCAGAATGTGGAGAGAATAAAGAAGAGGAGAAGGCTGCAGACACTCTTTCTCTATCGCCTCCCTTTTGATCTCCTCTTATTCACCCATCCGACAGCAGGAGAGGAGCACTGCTTATATAACTCGCCATTTGAAACACAATAAGCCAAGAAGGGGTTTTTGAAGAAGAAGAAAAAAAACACAATAGGCATGTCACAGATTGTTAAATTGCCGAGCAAAATTAAAAAAAGAAAACCCGGGCACAGAGGTGTTCCCAGTCAAACAGACATCAATATTGTCTCTGTGCCCGAGTGGCAGTATTTTTCATTTCCTGCAATCTGTTACAGGCATCACTCAGCCCAACAAAAGGCCCTGCTTACACCTCAGAATAGAAGTGTTTAAAATCCTCAGCACCTGCGTGAGGCTCCGCTGACCGCGCTCCTGTTAAGTTTTTAGCAGCATATGTGTTAAAAGACATGTTAGTGCCAATTCAGCACAACATGTGGTCCTTCATTGAGCTCAAAGAATTATTTCTGACAGATTAATCTAGTCTTTTAAGCAGCTTTTTGTCCTCATGTGTAAGTATTGCTGACTTAGCTGTGCAATCAGGTTGCTGATGCCAATATGAGGCCAATATCTGACTAATAAAAGGTGTCTTATCGAGAATTACCACAGTATTAAAATATGATGCAGTAGCTTGATTTTATGCCTTTTTTAAAACTCAAATAAGGTATTAGATCTTCCTCAACAGCGTATAATCCCCCAAAGCAATTGCTTAAGTGTATGGTGCTCTATAGACAGAGCGGACTGATTCGCTGTGTGGAATTTCTAATGCTGAGGCTCAACACTGAATCTGTACTGGCAGTGAAAAGTGGCATCCTTTGGATTCTTAAGCTTGCACCTCCAGATTTTATTTTGGCCGCTCTGGGGCATTGCAACAAGCTGAAGGCACAACATTGACAAATGATCTCCATATAAAATTGATAAGGAGAATGTGCTAGCAAACAGTTGTCTGTGATCCACCAGAAGACAAGGAGCAGCATGACATTTATTTGGTTTGTGGCAATCTGGTGAATGTAAGCACAACATTCACTCTCCTTTTAGCTCTGTGTTGGTCGTCATCAAGAAAAAAAGACCTCATTATTTTCACCAGCTAGTCACTCGCTTCGTCTGCCTGCTGGTTGGTGCTGGGCCTGTGGCGTATTGTGGGTTAATGAGAGCTTTTTTGCTGAAAATAGTAAAGTTATGGACTGTAAAACCAAAACAATGAGCTGAAAGATGGTAAAGAAAAAGGGAAATGCAAAGTCATGTGATCATTTCCTGTTACTTTATCACTACAGTATCTCCTTTAGTTATTGTTTTCATTGTTAATAAAAAAAACCTCTTGATTAGTGCAATTTAACACATCTAGAACATGAGAAATGACTGAAAACATCTCTCATTTCTTGCTGAATTGTACGGATACAGGCACTTTATTCCATACTGTCAAATGTAAAGCCCCAAAGGGTTAAAACTATCCCCAGTTTGCTTCAGTAGTGAGGGCATGTACCTGGTGGTTTGTTCACCTTACCAGCGAGTGATTGCATGTAGTGGTGAGCAGTGTTCGAGGCACTGGGTCAGTGCCCCGTGACAGATCAGTTGGTGTCAAGAGGAAGAGATGACTCTTCTTGCTTCATGTATGTAAGCAGTATGTCTGCTGTCCTGAGGCCATTTGACCTTCTTATCCAATGTGCCTGTCTGACTGATTTCAGATTCTGTTCATCTATTAAGTCATTATTCAGCAAAATTTACTTCAGTTTACCATCATCAGCTTTGTAACCCCACTCTGTATCTTAAATTCATAAAAAAAAAAATAGGGATTAATTTACATCATTTACATCCTCAGCTTCATTTTCATGGGTACAGTCGTGACATTAGCGTTAATGTTTCACAGCAAAATGTAAATAATTCAGCAGCATGAAACCGTTACTAAGCATATCAGTGCTTGTCGACTTTGGCAGGATGTTAACATTTCCTTTTATTAATGATTCAATATTGGAATTGGTACCCATCCAAATCAATATACAATTGTAACAAATGGAAGATGTCCATGCTGCCCTCAACTGGCTTGTCGTCTATTCATGGCTGTTTAGAGAAAAATTGTGCTTTCTGAGGAAGGTAAATGTTTAAGTCCATTGACCAGTAAAATGAATTGAAACAGATTAGATTATTGATCAGCAAGGGAGGAAATTGTCTTGTCATCTTCATGGTCATGGAACACATAAAAAAACAGATGGAGAGTATGTAATATACAGAGCCCAATAATTAACTACAGTATATTCACAAAATGAACAAGTATATGTGAAGGTAGTCTGGGTCTTCAAAAACTTTTTATTCCCTTCTGATGTAAGTAGAACAAACCAAAACAAGAGGGGCAGAAGAGCAGTGCCTGTTATATATCTGGGTATCCAAATATACCTGCACATTAATGTTTCCAGGCACCCCACCCTATTAAAGCCCGTGTGTGGGAAACACTGCACTTGTCGCCAGATTTAGAGTTTAACCCGCCCCCGAAACAATCATTTCATAACCGTGTCCTGAACAGCTTTTCAGAGACTCAGACTGAGACAGCACCCAGGACGATTTACTGAGGATTATTGCACATTTTCTCATTTTTAACAAACAGTGGGACATAAAGCTCATTTAGATCTTAACAGTCAAACTAACAAGGACTGAACCTATAGTCATCCAGCTCCAATCGCAACAAGCACTTGCACTGTCCCAGATTAAAGAACAATAGATGTCGATAAGAAAACATCCCGTATAGAATTGACAGAAATCAGAACGTAAATGGTTTCAAGATACAGTGATTCTGCAGAACTTGAAAGATTGCAAGACAGTTATCTATGATACATCACAATGTCTGTGCTACTGAAGAAGAAAAAATAGCAGGAATTGTGTATTTATTCCCTGCGTTGTGCCGTCTGAGCATAGTACCTACACACACTGATTTCAACTTGTCCATTCCCATGCCTGGTAAGGCAGACTGGGTGGGGAATCTCTTTAGAGCACCTGCAAGTTTTAAGAAAAATATCAATATTTGGTGTCGGTGTGTTGTTAACGCATCACAAGAGGAAGTAATACAATATTCCCAAATCGATATTTTGTCCCACCCCTACAAACTATGTGCCCTTATTATGTCATGGGTTTGAACCTTTGTAATTTCCCTGATTATATCTGTCACACTGTATAATTGAAAATATAAGGAAGAAACAGTCAGTATCTGCAAAAGGACAAAGGGCAGGATGAACAACGGACACAGCCCCCATGTATGCCTGCTCTTAACATGTGATCTACATCTGGGTAATGACATTCAGTCCATGGGGATTTCCATTTACATCAGTATCTCGATTCTGTTTGCACTGTGATCTCAATATGCAAATTAGTTACATGGGGCTGTTGAACTCATCAACAAACCTGGTGTGACACAGGTAAAGGAAAGTGATGCTATGGACAGGCGACATTCAGTTAAATCGGTTTTTGCAAGATTTTCTTACTGCCGCTACTAGCTGTAGCTTTTGTTGGGCTTGCTTCAGTTGGTCAGGAAATCTTTGAACTGGCTGGGTGTTTTTATTCTTTGAGTGGCTATAATTGATATTTTTATATTAACAATGTGTAAAATGACTGAAAACAATGTGACTATAAGCTATGAACCTGCAGAATACGATCTATTGAATCGGCAGCTCCTGTCGACTTTACAGAGCTTTAGAGCGAGTTCCAGCTCATTGTTTAGCTGTTCAGCAGCAACTTTGCTGCTGTGGTTCACTCTCACAGCTCTGTTACAGACACAAAAGGCAGCTTTTTTTCCGCGAAAAAGCTGTAAAAACTCAGCATACAGTACCTGCTCAGCACCAAACAGCAGACAGACACAGTTAGCCACTAGCAGGTGAACAGAGCGGAGCATTTAGCAGCTAAATAGACAGATATCTCCCAGAGGAGTTGGTCGAGACAAACCAGAGATAAAAGAGATTGAATATTGGTCTTACATTCACGAGGTGGCCAGAAACACAACTCTGCTTACATCTTGCATTAACATGCATTTTTCTAAATCCAGATACATATTGTATGTTAATGCCAGATGTAATTGGGCTGATGGGCAGCTCAGGGCCGGGGGTAGCCTTAAAGAAAAGGTAAAAGTCTGAACATACAACAAAGTTTAAAGAGTATGATCAATTTGTTCTGCATAATTTGTTTAAGAGTAAAATCCACTTTTCCCTTTTGCTTTTCCTCTTTGCTTGGAAGGCAGAAACAGTCTGTAGAGCTTAAGATAAGAAGACCAACTCTTGCATTCAGACAGCATTTCAAAATGGATTCTGTGTAGGCCTAGTCATTGTCTTAGTTTATCTCTTATGCAATCTATTGTAGGAGGCAGTATGGCTCTGAAACCAACTGTGCTTTTATATAATTGAGGCTATACCATGTTTTGGCGGAGACTGACCGAAAAGACATAATAAATGAGATCACCAGAAAACCTGAAATAAATATATCCCACGGTAGATGCCAGATAAGACCATTAGAGAGGTGCATTACACAAGGGAAGGTTTTAACAATTTAGGAGGCTTTCTGAAACACAGGCATAAACACACACAAACACACACAATGGTCTTGCATTAGGCTGTGTTAAATTGCCTTATGGCTTTGTGTCCGAGTATGTGTGTGTCAGTCCATTTGCTAGAGCAGAGGAACAGTGTGGGAGATGCAGGCAGGTCAGAGAGAGTAGGAGTCACACAGAGAGAAGTTCAGAGATGAGCTTTTGTTTGTGCAGCAGGGATGACTTCAGAGCGCCTCACTGTTCCCTTACCTGCCTTTAAACCAGCTACAGTCACCTCCAGAAATACTGGCACCTTTGATTAAATAGTGCAAGTTAAAAATGAGTTGAGTAAATATTAAAACAAGAAATAAGCTGCATTACATTCCGTTAAAATTGAGGAGTTTACGGTCACTCATGCAAAAAGGAATTCTCTAGAAAGAATACACTGTTTTCACCTCCAGAAAGATGACAGGTACAGTTAGCACTTGTGCCTCACACTCATGAAACACACAAATGAACTGTTATCATTAAGCTTGGATACTGCAGGTTAATGAAAGATAATTACAAATTATCAGCCGGTATCAGTGACAAATTTTGGGTGTTACTGTGGAGAATGTGTCAAAAATAGACGTAGGAAGGAAAAGTTTGTGGAGAAAATAATGCCAGTGGTTAAAGGAAAGCAAAGAGCAAAGATGTGATCGTCTGGATGAGGAGTTCATTTGATGCAAAGAGTGACTTCCTTTTGATCCTTCTTGGATCAAAGGCTGAGAAAGCTAATGGAGAGGGACAGGTATGAAAGTATTAATGAATAAATCAGCACCTATGGCCAGGATAATTTGGGGAATAAAGAACCATTCATCATCTCATTCTGAACATGGATGTTTTATGTTGTGTTACTTCTGTCCAATTTTTATTTCAGTGTATTTATGCTCTAACTACTCAGAATGCGAAAAGAAAGTAGAAAGACGTGAAAGATTTTCCCACAGCAGTGAGAATTCAGTGGTGGATGTGCCAAATCAGAACCAGAATAATAAAAGAACAAATGCCCAACCCTTTTTGCAGGGCTATAATTTACGTCTTTCACATTAGCCCAAAATGCAGAACATTTGTAATTGCATCACTGTGCCACAAGCTCCAGATTGTCTACATTTTCCAATTTGTATCACTTGCACCACAGTTCACATCTGTTGCAGCAGTCTGAGTGTGTTGCCTGCAGCAGAAATTAGTGCTGCAATGACATGCAGTGCATGTAATTCATTTAGAACTTGTGTTTTTAAAAAGCTCAATTTTAGATTTTGGGACTTGCACCAACTGTGTGCCTTTGCTGGCAGGGTTTTCCAGACTTATCCCACTGCTTAATGACAAACGGTGGGTGTTCAAATATGATGTTTCTGTGTCTATTTAAAAGCTAATATGTAGGCTAGTGTCTAATTTCTACCTTTCACATTTTTGTTGGCTTATGTTGCAAAGCTCTTTCTTTGATAACTGAGATCTTGCAGCTTTTCTGATAGCTATCTCTTTGATTCTGCTTGCGCTTTTCGGTAAACGTTCATACAGTATGTCTTCATAACCACTATGGCAAGAAATAAATACCAGAGAAATTAAGCATAAAAACACAACTGCTTTCGGGAAGAACAATCTGCCCAAGAACCAAAATCCTAAAATCTGGACCAAAACAAGCGTCTAAGTGGGACCAAATGCCAAATTACCACCAAATACCATGGCAACAAAGAGTGAAAAGCAACTAGCACATTAAGCACACCATCCGAGATGATCAATTAATGAAATAAACATGTACACAAGCCAATTAGAGCTATGTTCAGAAAGTGGTACTCTCTCTGCAAAGCAGAGATGCAAAGATGGTACAATTGTGAATTCGACAGGCAGGAATATGTGTTTGACCTCATGTATCGAATTCCAATAAATCTCTCAGGTATGCAGGGATCATGCTTAAGTCTATGCTTGAATAAGCTTTGATAATTACCCTCTAGTCTTTTCTGGGGTGTGCTCATTGTCTCTTTATAATGAGGACCAAAGGTACGTGCAGCCAAAACAGAACGACTGCTGACTGACAGACTGGCAGGAGTTGCCTCGGTTTTAGTTCACTCATTTTATTCAGCAACAATTAAATCCTAATTTATTTATAAAGCACATTCAAAAAAAACAGCAGTGCTGTACAATCAAGAATAGCAAAGACTGTAAGATAACACAATAAAACACACACACCATTTCAAAGGACAAAAGGTCCAATAACATAATAAAAATGATAAGATCACAAGAAAAAGATCTCTCACACTGAGCTAAAAACTGAGAAACAGCAGTTTTTCTGTTTGTTTTTGTTTTTGTTTTTTTCTCTCTTTAAAGAGTTGAGCTGCTGTGAAATATTTTTTTCTTCCAGAGATAATAATGAAATGGAAACTGACAGGAAATAATAGAGAGAAAGCGAGAGAGATAAAGTGTTGGTGGGTGAGAGGCAACAAAGCTTGTCAGCTGGATCCCAACCTTCAGTACTGTGCCTTAGCCTGCCACCAGGAGGCCGCACGTAATGCACATCTTATTGGACACACACACACACACACACACACACACACACACACACACACACACACACACACACACACACACACACACACACACACAAAAAGACTCTAGGGATTCTGCTCCAAACGCATAAGTGCTAAGTTCAACCTAGCGAGAGTTATTGTGACCTATCTAAGAGTGCCTTCTGGTGGACTGTTGTGTATGAGTGTGTGTGTGTATGAGCGTGTGTGAGGGTGTCCGGCCCATAAATTGCCTTCCTGTGTGCAGATACTTCCTGTGCATACCTCATTCTGAGCGAGACACAGAGAGCGAGAGAGGGAGAGTGTAAATGCTTTGAGCTGGAAAAACCCTCAATCATATTTAATGGGATGATTTATCCACATACTGTCATAAGACGATGCGTATGCATGCTGGGCTGTGTGTGGAAATGTGTGTTTTGCTGAGAGATGGGGTATATCATAGCATCTCCTGGTCCTGGCATATAATATTGCAGGCAGATGGGTGTGGGTATATATATATTTTTTTGTGCGGATAGATGTAATGCACTCCCCCTGTACTGATAGAGAGCAGTGTTACACTGATATAACAGGCCAATTTTAAAGCTGTTCGTGGTTCTCTCAGACATCGGCCAGGTCACGTTGTCCGTTGCTGATGTGAAGGAGGATCCTGTCTCACTGCAGCAACTGAATATGTTTTTATGAATATTATTTCTTCATCGCAGATGGCTAAGCAGAGAAATCATTCCAGCATGGTGTGGGAGGATTTTACTCACAGCTTCAGGGGTGTCAGTCTGTAAAACCTGCAATGAAACCTGCCTCACCCTGCCTTAAGGTGCCGCCAACCCACCTAAAAGCTTTCATCTGTGAGGCTTTCACTGGATTTTCAGTGGCCCATGCTCTAATTGCCACCCTGCCAACATTAACATGCTGGGAGAAACAGTGAATCATGTTAAATCTGAGTTTCTGTTCGCCATTAAAACAGTCAGATTTTTAATTGAAAGATATGGAATTTTTGGTGAGCTGCCGCTTCGGTCGGAAAAATGAGAACACTCATCATTAAACCTGCATGTTTGTCTAACCCTAATTGGAGGTGAAGTGAGTGGGTGAAGTAGGTGGACTCAAGCACACAGCGCTGTGAATATACTGTCAACACCCAAGGCCGCAGCCCTCAGAGAGCCCCCAGAGAGATAATGCAGTTTATTTACCGCTTATGCATAAAAATCTCTGCGCTGCGTAGCCCACAGTGTGAGGTCTGACTGTTTTAATTATTAGCTGCTGTGTTTAAAATGAAGCCGCCAGCATTTTCATTATTCGCACCATATTTATGCAAAACACCTTCACTCTGGGTGTCGTGTGTCCACCCATCTCTGCCACCTCCACCCTCGTGTCTTCTCCTTTCAAGACCACCTCTCCCTCTTTCCCTCTCATCCCCACTGCCGTCCTGCCTGTTCACCTCCCGTCCTCCACTCTTTAGTCCGTCCTCACCTCCTCCTCCTTTTCTGCTCTCTTCTCTTGTCTCCAGCAGCCCTCTCTCTATCTCAAAGTCTCGTTTTCTCCCTCCTCTGCTGTTCGTTCTCTCTTTGGAAACCGGCTTCCTCCAGGGCAAAAACTCTACAGCTCACTTTGTCTCCCTGTCCGCCTCCATCTATGCTCCCCTCTTTCCATCCTTCTTCTTTATCCTCTCTCTTTCACTCCTTTTCACAATACAATAGGTTTCAGGAAGCGTCAATTGAAAATTCCCATTTGCACTGCTTGCCTCGCAGTGGCTTGCTCTCGTCTTATCACTGTTGGAGTTTCGTCCTGGCTACTGTTCAGAAGAAGCAGAGGAGACGTAGAGGGAAAGAAAGGGGACAAAGCCAGGAACACTGCCACCACATACATATGCACACAGAAAGGGCAAGCAGGAAAGGATTTAATGCACAAAGTTTATCTTTGATTTTCATGCTTTGTCAACAATCCTTCAGATACACCTGAAATAAACTGAAATACACTTAACCTACATGTAAAAGGTGGGGCTGGGCATTAACACAGATGGCAATAGAAGATTGGCTTGATAAGAAAACTCAATATAGACTTAATAAATTACACAGCTTAACAACCTACTAATAACGTAATCCCAACACAAAAATGTTGTTTCGTGGGTCAAAAATTAGACCGTTACACAGGGAGGTGAGCGCTACCTCTAAAAAACTAAGGAACAAGTAACAGATCAACAGTCACAACAAGCTGAAAGAGCTGCTGTGGATAAATAAGGTAAGAAGACCTCAGTGGTCGGACGATACTTTGGCCTCTTAAAGTGGATGAGATAGTCCGTTAAATGTTAAAGTCTGGCTCAAAACATGTACAGTATACTTTTGATGTATATTACAGCCCTGATTCCCAAGAAGTTGGGAAACTGTGCATACGCTTTGTTCAAAACAGCACAAAGATAATATATTTAATGGTTCACCTCATCAGCTTATTCTGAATTTGATGGCAGGAGTACATTTCACACAAGTTGGGTCAGGAGCAAGAACAGACTGGGAAAGTTGTGGAATGCTCCAAAAACACCTGTTTGGAACATTCCACAGGTAAACAGATTCACTGGTAACAGGTGATAGTATCGTGATTGGGTATGAAAGGAGCATCCTGGAAAGGCTCAGTCGTTCACAAGCGAGGATGGAGAGAGGTCCACCACTTTGTGAACATATGATTGTATAAAGAATATTACTACATGGGCCTGGGAACACTTTGTAAAACCGCTGTCAGTAAACAGTTAATTTGCAAACGACTGCATTTCTGTTTTTATTTACGTTTTCGAGTCTCGAGTCCCAACCGATTTGGAGTCGATGCTGGATTAACGCAGCTGAAAACACGTTCCAATAAAGAGGGGAAATAGCACAAAAATCACCTGAAGCATTACCATCTAATGGTGCAAGCAGAGTGCAAGTGCTTGCACTGTCACCAGTAATTAGACCCATCCCCGGATCAAGTCGCAAGGCTCTCAGAGAAGAAAACCTGCAACAAACCGTAACATTACTGTGCTTTCTCCCCCACTCATCACATGCTGTTGTGTTAGTAATTCACAAAAGACGTGGTGCTGATAAGATACAAAAATGCAAAAAATGAGGGATTTTAACAGATGAACTGAAGCAGATCAACTGAAAAGACTTTGTTCTAATTTATTTAAATACATTTTCTGTTTGCAGCTCATACAATTCTTGGTCATTCGGGCTCTGAATCTACTCGGTAATCTTTGTGTAATCTTAAACTAAACAGAAACAGAGACTTAATTTATGTGAAGATAAATATCAATATCAACTGTCATAAAAAAAAGCCTTTTGCCATTTTGCCCAACTCAAAAAAAGGAAGCAACGATGAAAGAAAGGTAAAAAGAGGTAAATGGGAGAAAAGAAAGAGAATCTGAGACAGACAAAGACAGAAAAGGACAACTACGAGAAGGTCGAAGAAATAGAGCAAGACACCAAAAAATGTGGCAGAAAAACACAGACTCTAAATGGAAACAGCGGACAGGAAGAAAAGGCGTCGAAATCGGAAGAATGTCAGACAAAGAAAACGTCAAAAACCCTCTAAATAATCTACAGATGCTACTTAACACCTTCCAACAGCCTGAAATAGTCGATATACTGTATAAGCAAATTCAGAGATAATTGACCTCAACACTCCTGTGAGTGAGAGGAGAGAGATGGAGGGAAGCAGAGAGACAGAAGCAGAGACTGTACTATGGTGTGAACTGCCATAGAGCGTAAGTGGGAGGTAGTGTTGTCACAGTGCATAATGGTGTTGCTATCATTATCACTGGCTAGAAGAACAAAGAACAGAGGACTGGTGTGTGTGTGTGTGTGTGTGTGTGTGTGTGTGTGTGTGTGTGTGTGTGTGTGTGTGTGTGTGTGTGTGTGTGTGTGTGTGTGTGTGTGTGTGTGTGTGTGTGTGTCTGTGAGTCAGTGAGAAGGAGAGAAAGTTCACGGGTCAAAAGAGCAACAAAAGTGTGTGTGTGAGCACGTAAAAGAGGCTGTGAGGATGACTATTTATGTAAGTGTGGGTAAGATCTGGAGAACTTTGCATGAGTGTGTGTTGGTGTGTGTGAAGTGTCCATTTTAAGGGAACAGCTGCTGATCGAGGCTGGTGGCACACAAACCACCCGGGTACACATGTGCCACGTGAAGCCGATAATACCAAAATGTTACCGACTGTATTCAGCACGTTTGTCTTCATTTGTCATTTATCAACGGCCTGACGTTTTTTTTCCTCTGCATGTGTGCAACTACAAAAGTACTGTAAATTTTTAAAGTCCCAGCTCACAGTCCTGCAGTCACACTTTAAGAGATCTCAGTGCTTAGCATTAAATGGCAAAAAAAAAGAGAAGCACACAGAGACGACATTTCCCTGTGGATTATATTCTAAAACCATAGAAGCCTCAGAAAACACAGTTTTGTCATATCAAACGGATCAAACACGGGACAAAAGTGATATGAACATTAGTACATCAGTTCCACTTACAGTACAAGCTCTACGTCTCTCTAAATGTATTTGTTCCATTTCTGAGTGACTTAGACAGAGTCAGGGCCGGATTAATGCGCAACTTACTAGAGGGCTGTTGTAAGGCTTGTTGTGCATGATTTTTTTCTTTTCTTTTTTTGGTGATATTATTTTCTGTTCCAAATCTGGATGATACACTAAGCGGTGAGGTGGCATGAGCGTCCACGTTTTTCATCCAATCAGATTATCGGGCCAGCCATGTTGCTTTGCATACAGCCAGTTGTAGGCTTTCACTAGTGCCCTTTGCAGAGGAGGCGTTTGCTGGGCTGGGAGCAGAAATCAGTTAGATACCATTACAGTGTCCATAATTTAAAGGATAAGGTTGGCAATGATTTAGATTTTTCTGTATATTCTGTGTATTAATCCATGTCTGAAAATAGCCCCTAACAAACGCATTTCCTCCTGTTTGAATGACTTTTCTAAAACTACATTGCCCAGATGTTGTAGGAAATTACTGAGCCTTTTTAAAAAAAAATGTAGACTGTGCAGTTATGATCTGTTTTTAAGACTCATGTCTTCAGCAAGATTAAATGAGCTTGGGGCTGAGTGCCACAGTCAGGTTAGGGAGGCCAGAAAGCATCGGGAGGCGGACTAACACATTTGAATCTGTTGACGGTGAGAAAAACACAGAGGAAGACCAGCCCTGTGCTTTTCCTCATCTGTCCACTGCAACTAACTGATGAGGAGTCCGAGTAGAAATTAGTGGCAGAAATGAAGCCAACCCCTGGTGTGTGTTACAGCCCAGAGCCTCCCTTCAGATCTTTGCTGCTTATCCCCGTCCTGTCGCTTCCCTCATCTCTCTCCTGCTCTGCCCCTCCCTCTCATGCTAAATGGAAGCTGTGTGTTGCTGTGTTAGAAAGCTGGTCACATCCCTCTCACTCTTCTTTTTAGCCCCTCTTAGAGTCTCTCCCTCTCTCTCTCTCTTTCTCATTTCCCACCTCTACCTTTCTTTCTCTCTGTCTATCCTTGACACAATCTCTCTGTCTTTTTCTCTCCCGCTCTGCTCCCTCCAGCCTTCGCTCTGTCCATGCCGACACCCTCGACTGAGTCTGCCGTAGTCATGGCCTTCAGAGCCTGACAAGAATTCAGTGCCAGCGCAAGTGTGTGTGCGTGAACAAGTGTGTGTGTGTCTATATATGTGTCTCCAAGCATAGATGAAATATGAGCTGTTAAATATGAATGCTGGGTTATGTTCTGATGCCATGTAGTCACGTCACTCATGCATGGAGGAGTAGTAAAAATGTGCGTGCACACGCACACACACACGCACGCACGCACACACACACACACACACACACACACACACACACACACACACACACACACACACACACGTGGTGTGGGTTCGGTGCGTATGACAAGTAACTGCAGAGCTTCTGTGGTATTATTCTGCATCGCATTTACCATCCATTTGTCTGTGATACTTGCCACACACACAACCACACACATGCAGAGGCAGGCCCTGGATTCAGGCTTCACTGACTTTAAACCTTGCTCAGGCTGACAGTAATTTCTGCCTCCAAATTACATTCCAATGGCTTCATAAATCTGCTGCCTCCTCCTCCGCCTCTTTCTTTTTCCCCCCATCTTCCTGCCTCTGCTTCTCCATCTTCCCCTCTTCTCTACCGGCCCTCGTCTCTTCCTCTCTCCCTTTTTCACTCCAGCCTCACTTCATTTTTCCTGTATAAACCTCCACCCTCCTCCTTCCCTCTCCGCCTCTATTTCACCATCTCCCCTTCTCCCTTCCTCGCTTTCTCTTTCCCCCCGTATCACTTGTTTTCTCGTTTCCCCACACTCCCTCTCTCTGGCGCTGGCTCAGTAAATGAGAAACAGGGAGGCAGAGATGGGGAGGTTACGTGTGCGGGGTAGTTAAACAGTCACACACATAAATCCATACGGATACATACACACATACACACCTACACAAACACAGATGTACACACACCCACACTCACAGATGTGCTCACGTACACAAAGAAATGTGTAAATACACACAAACATGAGCGCACATCCACAGTCAAACATCATAAACAGCAAATTACTCTTTGATTGAAAGACAAGCATTTGTGCTGCTATATATTTGCCATGTCTCTAAATTGACTTGTGCTGACACGCACACACATGCACCCACATGCACACACATGGCCGTTTTAATGAGAGTGTTCATTTTACAGATAGTGCCTCTAGGTGAAATAATTGCCAATGTTGGGCCCTGATGGCTGGTCCAAGTGCTCTCAGGCCAGTTGTCTTTATGGGCCATGGTGGGCCACGAACACACCCCTCATCTCCCCCGCTGCCGCTTTAACTGCTGCTCTGCTGTAGCCGAAACACACGCGGGATGAAGACATGGGCATAATATGCATAAGCACACAATGTAGACACCAACTTACGCATTAATACTAAGCACACGCATACACACGCACCAAGAGAGAGGCCAGCAGAGAACAATAGGGCCGTCTGACAATGGGGCTCAGAGGAATTCTCTCCTCCATATTAATATTCAGCAGAGTGGATGTAGAGAGAGTGTGTGTCAGCAGGGACGCATGCTCATCAACCTCGCTAACACTGGGGTTAGGCAGCCACATGATTACAAAGTATTCAGACTTTGGTCCCCAGCCCCATAACTATTAATCCCTAGCTCCTACTCCCTCACTTCCTAGCTCCTAGCTCCCTACAGTGCACAGAGCGAGCACGCTGCCAAGTATCACAGCTGTCACTTTTCTTCGCTTTCCATTTTCTGAATTATCCCAAACAGCCTGATAGAGCAAAGGGGTGGATGGAAATGGAGATTTGATATTGTCGATTTCCTGCTGCTACCCACTACAGTGTTTCAAATTTGTGAAAGTGCAGCTCGAAGGTCATCTGGAGGAGAATTTGCGGAAACAAAACACTGGATTTTTCCTGGTAATTTTTGATGAATAAAGCCAAAACACCAAAGCATGCACCCTTAGCTTATTTTTTTAAACCAGAGGCTTTGTTCTTGGTCTCATTTCCATCACTTCCACTAGTGTTACCTCATGTCAAAGCAAAGACGTATGCAAGTAAACACACCTGAAATACCAGACTCTCCTCTGTATATCTTACCTCCATCTGTAAATTCTACAAGGTGACCACTAACAACACACACTGAAATATTCTGGCCATATTTTTTGTATATGTTACCTCCATCTGGAGATTTATAAGAACATGAAGCGCTTACAGCATATATTTACACATCTGCTCAGTTTATCATCTCAGTTTATTCAGTAGCATTATCACCAGCCTTCTCCCTATCGGCCCGACCATAAAGCAAGGAAAGAAAATGCTAATATCTGATTATTACTGTACAAAGGAGTGAGGAAAACAAGACAGCCAGAGCATTTAGACCGCACAGAGGCCACAGTGAAAGTCACATACTGTAGCGTGCCTGTAGGCTACACAGTTGTCATTGACTGGCTCTCAAGAGCAGAGTGATTTCTGTCCCCCTGAGGAATGAGACCTTCTCTGTGCTCTCTGTTATGCATAACAAAAACAAGTACAACGGAAAAGATGCAAAGAGAAGCGTCAGTTGGAAATATTTTTGACCTCAACACTGCATGGGTCACCTGCCCAAAGTGTGGGAACTGCTCTCTTTATTACTCTTCTACTACTCACTAGTGCTGTTAGAGTTATGAGAAAGTAATAAAAGAGGAGCTAATATGGAGGAATTGTTTTGTAAGGAGAAGAGCATTTTACACAGCTTTACCAAATCAAAGGGAAATGCTGAAATACTTACAATGATGCAAAAACCTCTCTGCACCCACTTACTGTTTTACATCACTGTACATGATTTGTCAGTGTTTCTAAATTCGATTTTTCTTCCTTATATTACTCATTTGACAGATGTTGTACTCTTCAAGGACCTGTCTTTAGAGAATATGGTAACATGACATTGATAAAAGAAATTCCAAACATGCAGAAAAAATAAATAGACTGCGACCTGAACACCTGCTGGCTAAAACCTGAGAATTAACTCTTGTTTAATTCTGGATAAATACAAGAAATTAAAGTCTGACAAGTGTAAATCAAAACGCAGCACTTTTTATTTTCAAGAAAAGATCATCCATAATGTCTTTTCAGGGCTGCGAATAATGATTATTTTTGTCAACAATTTACCAATCTATTTTATCAATTAATCTAAAAAAAATGTCCCTCACAAGTTTGAAGTTGACTTCTTTATATTGCTTATTTTGTCCAAAACAACTGGATATTCAAAGTTCTCCCCTAGAAGACAAAGAAAAGCAACAAATATTTACTTTTAGATGCTGAAATCAGTTAATCTTTGGGAATTTGTCTGTAAAAAATGACTTAAACCATGAAATGATTATTAATTGTAACTTTCTGACGCTCTACTAATCAATTTATCCACTAAGCTACAGCTCTAGTTTATTCTCATTTTTTGTATTTATTCGAAATACACGACAGTGACTCAACATCTATGACTCTTTCATTCTATTGCTTGATACGAAAGACCGAATGCAAGCTGTTGACCTCACGTTGACATCGATGAAGAGTTCTTCTATGACATTTGAATGTGAATGTTAATGAGGGTGCTGCTAAGACACTTGACAGTGTCATTTTTGTGGATTTCTAATGAGCATGCCTTTAAAGAACTGCACTTATTAACATCAAAGGCATTCAAATTGTATGAAAGAGTCGATAAACTCAAAGAGAATTCAAAGCTCTTTGTGATGCAGTGAAAGACAGCTGGTTCCATGTCAAGGTGTATCCATTCACCTTTAAAAGGTTCTGTGTGTTCTCTGTCTTGGAGATTAAGCAGTGTACTGTGTAGGATAAATGTTGGCTATTAATAACAGAGATATTTCCTTTGAAAAGTGGTACAATTGCCTCAACAATGTACTGAAATACAGTTATGAGGAACAGAAGTCAGCGACTTTCTCCTTCTCTAACCTCCCTCAAACATTCATTTTCAGCTTCTGCCCTCTCCTAAATGAATAGTGTCTAGCTTTTGCCTCCCTGCCCTGATACATGCTCCATAATGCTCCTTAATTCCTCCGCCTTCCCCATCACACTCCCCTGAGCTCGGCTTGCTACGGAAAAATCCATCACAAAAAGTTTTAAGGACAGCCTCGACATTATACAGATAGAGCTTCACATATTGATGTCTAATGGGCAATGGCAGCGAGCTGTGGAAATGCTGCTGATGTTCAATATTCACATCTTGTCCAATGCAGGCAGACATTTTGCCTGCGGTAGGCAAAGATTAGTGTCGAGTGTAAGGCTAGTTTTGGACCAGACACTGCAACCAATTAAGGGGACTTGTTTTAAAACGACAGTTAGTGTTATTAAAGGTGACGTGTGCTCTTAATACATGACTGATGACATCCAATTAAAAGTCTTCATTTGAATTATGATTTGACTTCAAAGCCCCTTTAAAGCCTCGGTCTCCAAAATACTAACATGAGAGGATTTAATTATTTTGAAGTATTAGACATCAATCAATGAATTACAAATGAATGGGGGGAAAAGGGGTCTAGAGCATAAAGCTCTGTGTACGTCGAGGCTGTCCTTGAACAGACCATTATCTCCTTTCTCCTTAAATGTCAATCACAAAGTCAACTGTTTCGCAAACAATGTCTATTTAGCATTCTGCCCATCTCGAGCTGTTTTCATTACGCATGTTAACCACACTCTGCACATATAAATCAGTTTACTATGCCACAAACTGGATATCAGTCTGGAGCTGTTTTTCTGAAAAGGACAGTTTATCTCACCACATACTGCCCAACTTCATCCCTCACCAGCCACCTACCCAACCAAAACTGCACATTCAGTCAAACACAGATCTTTCCATTTGTGGAACCAGTTAAAACACTAAACCTTAAATATGAACACACACACATACCGTCACAGTTTAGCATGTATGGTGCGCAACTTTAAGGCATTTAAAAAAACCCTCCAAGCATACATACAGTACATGCACAGACATAAGCCTGTTGACCAACTTCTTCTCAGCTACAGCAAGTGTCCTTTGAAAATGAAAATGAGGACAGCTTTATTTGTCTCTATTTGTGTTTAAGCAAACTGCATGATAATTTCCCAGTTGGCTATGTAGTCTACTTACTCTGGGATGAAGTGTAGAGGCGAATGTGAGCAGCAGAGCAGTTAATGGCATTGATGAATCTGTCTCTGTGCACTCAGTATGCCTGATGAAAACCTTATATTTCTAAAGCCAGTGTTCACTTGGGGGTTTGATGCTGCACAGAAGATACAGGCACTTAGTGGGTGGTGGTTTGATGAAAGCTCCGAAGCTTTGTGTGACAAAAAAAAAAAAAAAAAAAAAAACAGATATAAAACATGGAGTTACCTTAATGGGAGGTTTGTGTCCGTTGGGAGCTTAGCGTTGCGTATGTGCAGTGTTGACCTTCAGGAAGTATTTTCATGAGGTACTTAATTTTAAAAGGCATAACCATTCTGATGGGGATAATTATTTAGCCCGTACCTTTTAGTATTCCATATTGTGCCAACGTTTAAACTCAAAATTACATCTTGGAGTCAGTTAAAGAAGGCTGGCATTTAAAAAAATGAAGACAGGAAAGCATTTTTATTCATGCAGCCTCTTAGAAGCACCTAATTTGTATCTATTTTTAGACATGTAAGCTACTGGTGGCAATATTTGAATATATTTGAAGAATATTTTGAAGCTGGAAGGTAATCAACATGACAGATATGTGAGATTATTATTCAGGCAATATTATATTTCTTGAACCGCTTTAATTTGGGCTCACTTACTAATAAAAGCTAAACTAGTTAAAAGGCTCAAAAATGGCAGGTTCTCGTTGTGCACTCTGGTTTCAATTCTGATGTGTTACAAATGGCCCATTGTGCGTGGTTTAAGAAGGATTTTCCACTCTCCAATTTTCTCAAATACCTCGTTACCCTAATTCACTGCATCTCCAAATGAAAATGCTAATACTGTACGTGTCTGTGTCTCCTCTCAGGGCGGTGTTCACTAACACTCAGCCAGCTGTCCTGCTGAAGCAAACACCAGTCAAGTCTACCTTGAGGATACTGGACGGCAGTCCATTTCAGCCAACCTGCGGGAAAACTTGACTGGCCATCACAGGGCCGCTCAGAGTGGACTACATACAGTACACACTGTCATCTGGCTTTGCTGCCTCTGAAGATAATCTGTGTGAACTGAAAAGGAAGAAAGCAAACATTTCACAGAGGAGAGTTGTGGCTGAAACTGGAAGGGAAGGAGAAGGAAGCAGGAGAGAAGACTTCTCCCTCTGAACTCAGCTCTCTGGGCCAACCTATCCATCACAGCCTCAAACATACTCATTACCATCACTGAACTGTGAAATTCATGTTGTAATAATTGTTATAATACACTCAATAATAGCATATCGTAAGGACTCTGCTGGATTTTTCTGAGCTGTGGAAATCTCACTTATTCTCCCGTTGCTGCTCATTAATTAAAGCCTCTACCTGGTCATTCAAAGCGAGTGTATTACGGCACAGTACTATTTTTGAATGACCCACTGCTTGCATGAGTATCCAGGATTGCTTTTGACTTCGAAGAAGGACCCTTGAGCCCTCAACCATCTTCTGACTGTCTGCCCAACTGTAGCATTTGGGTGTGGAGTGGTGGTTTCAGAATTAGGCCTCTGGACGCTTATTGAAGATGACTTGAGTTGGCAGGCCTAAAAGCCCCTTACCCCAGAGAGAGAAAGAGCTTGGCAGCAGGACACACACACACACACACACACACACACACACACACACAACACATAAATGTGGGTGCCGCGGCGGCTTTGAGCCATGCTGGTGTTGCTACTTGTGGAGCCCTGGAGTACAGGCTATCATCATCCCTATCATCATTCACCCAAGCTGAGGAAGCTTCAACAGCCCCAAGGAGCGAGGCTACACTTGTGAACGATTCAAGGAAGACTAGGAAACTGCACTAACACACAGAGAGATCTACAGCTACAGCCTCAGTCACATAGATAGACATACTAATACTCACCTCCACAAATCCTTGATACAGGAAAAACAAAGCTTCGGCGGACGTGAAAGGCACAGAGACTGAGCAGGTAGGCAAGCCCTCTGCAATCACATCACTGGTCACGCAGACTTTTTTATACGCACACACACACACACGCTTTTCTTCTTGCATTCAGTGCAATGAAGAACGCCACACTTACATCTTGCTTTCAGCTACATGATAGGAAAAAAAAACACAAACACACACTGGCTCTGTGCCTCAACAAAGGCTTTTATTTCAGAACATGATTGAAATGTTAGTGGGGGAAAACACGGCACAAAGGGAGAGGAAGGCGACTGCACAGGCGAGAAAGCTGAGGCCTAGAGGGAGTGAGAAGGGGGGGGGAGAGGTGGGGGGTCGCTGCATCTAAATGAAAAAGAGAAACTAAGTTGCCATGGAGGAGAGGAGAGAGGAGGTCTGGGCAGGAGGACTGAAGCAGAGCTGATTGATCCAATCTCAGTGTGTAGGAATCAACAGACGACTGGAGAGGAAACGATAAAAGGGGATTAGGAGGAGATAGAGACAAGGGAGGAGAGGAGGAGGATGACTGCACGGACACTTCTGTAAACAAACCTGAGAGTGGATATAATGAAAGATTATGAAACGGAGGAGGTGGCGGAGGGCCGGTGGGGAAGGTAGATGGCGTGAAAGATAGAGATGCAGAGAGAGGAGGTCACCGTGAGAGGGAGCGACAGTTGGGTAGAGTGAGCAAACAAGCCGGGGAGGGGAGAAGACAGAAAATCTAAGGATCATTAAGAGGACGTGTCGATAGGAAGCCTTGGCATGTAGGCAAAAACACACACAGGTTCGTGCCAAGAGGATATTTATGAAAGGGAAGCGGGGATAGTGTGGCACTGAAGCATATGCTAGTTGATATTCATAGAGCATTCCCAATATGGTCTCAGCTCCTACCTTGACACTCCCACTTGTGTGCTTGTGTTCCTCTCCCTTACTTTTTCTGCCTCAAATGCTGGGAAATGTTTGGAAATAGTCGGATTTAAGCTAAAAATACCAGTAAGAAAGGAGAAAAATAGAGACTGAGTCCATGCCGAGTTGCATGGCACATACTTGTTTTCACCCTCACATGTCAAATGCTGCCTGTGTTTAGCTGGGACAGGAGCTGGTGGTTGTAGAGGCAGGTCTCTTTCATGCAAACACTTACAGATGTTCTTACTAGCATGTACAGGTACATCAATGCAGCTATTTTTACACCTATCTTACATTAAAAAAAACAACATCCAATCATTCTTTTTGCAACAACTCAGCTGATACTGACTTGAGACTTCACTGCCAGAAACTCACTTCCCCTCTCCTCCTCTGACGGACTGTCCCACTCTCCATCTGTCTCCTCGCCTTCATCCTTCCCTCCCTTCCCCCCCTTCCCTCCATCTCTTCCATTGTTGCCATCTCTTGTTTGCTTTGCATGGATTTTGACTCCAGCCAAGGGGCAATTTTGCATCTAGCGCTGAGTTCACATACAAACACACAAACACATACATGCGTGCACAGAAGGGGAGAAAAAAAAAACAACTTGCCTTTAGAGGATTTGTTTATCAAATGTGCTGTCAAATCATGTCAGGCATTTCACATCAGGGCACATTTTACAGCCCCAGGCTACCCAAAAGAAAGGGTTCAAACAAGAGTACACCACAATGTAATTTCCACAACTTTCACCAATGTATATTATTCATATTCCATAAATAGTGCGCCATGAATGTGTGTGCACAGAGATCATTTTATCTGAATTGTAAATTTATGTTACTGATGTTGGTGTCAGGGACTTGCTTGGAGACAAGTCATAAAACATCGACCGAGGAACGTATTAATGTTGCAGAAAAATGCTTCTCTGTAAAACATCTCGCTAAAACATTTCTGGGGATTTCAGGACCACTTCCCTGAATAATTTATAGAGATTTCACGAACAATAACAACCACGAGAAAATATGCATTATACATGTCAGCTTGCACTGAGACTTTGTTCTGTATGTGAATGCTTTGTGTTCAGTATGTTTACTTGTTTGTGTGTGCATTTCTCTACGTGTGTCTTGGTCATAACCTCAAACAGGCGCCTTTGTTTCTGAATATACAGTCAGGAATTCTGATTCTCTGTTTTCCTCCATTTACTGTACATGCATTGTCGTCATAATTTCATTGGGCCATTGGATATAGTGTAGTCAGAACAAGTTTACCACTTCTGTTGTCTTAAAAGCTATCAACAGCACTGTGGGCAATTAATCTGATTTCCTTCTCCCCAATCTCTCCTCCAGTTTAGTTTCATGTCACTCAGTCCATTTCAGTTAATCTCCCGGGAAAAAATCTTCCTCCCTTATTTTCCCTCCCTGCAACAGTCACTATCCAATTTTCTCCATCTCTATCATCCTTTTGCTTTCACTCATTCTTGTAATCCTCCTCGCCTGCACACTCCACCCTTCATCGCGCACTCTGCCTCTAAATGTCGGTTTGTTTTCTGCTTGGTCGCTCTGACCCATATAATACTGGGCAGCCCCTCTGAAGTATGTCTGACTGTTCAATCCACCAATCTTCTCCTCTTTAGAGATTAAAACAAAAAAAAAAACCCAACTAACAGCAGGTTGAAATACAGGTCTTTAGTTAAGCGGTTAATTGTTAACTGCGTGGTTTGTCCTGCACTATCTTTATCTAAAACATGTGTTTTGCCATCAACTCTTTCCACTTTCTCTTTTGAATACAACAGGTTACTCCTCCTTTGATTTTAGCATCAGTGAGTTGTAGCCTGTGTACTTGTTGTAATCTAGTTTCCCATTTTCTCTTTTTCAATCAGGAGCTGTGCACCAACATGGCAGCTGAGAGTCTTGCTGAGCTCCGCGATTGGCTCTTTCTGCTCCTCCTGTGCCTCACCTTATTGGCTGAGGTGCTGGAACTGGCGGCAGCGGCAATTGCCATGGAGACGGGCGAGGGAGATGAGGGTATTGTTTGTCCCTCAGTGTGCCGCTGTGATGAGGGTTTTGTCTACTGCAACGACCGTGGCCTCAGCATAATTCCGCCTCTACCATTAATGGCTGCCATCCTCTACTTGCAGAGCAACCGTCTGAGTAACGCTGGGCTGCCTCCCTCACTGGAACGCAGCACTTCCATACGAGTCATTTACCTGTATGCCAACCAGTTGGATGAATTCCCTATACACCTCCCGCCTTCATTACGGGAGCTCCATTTACAGGATAATAATATACGAACGTTACCGAGATCAGCTCTGGCCAAGTTACCATTACTAGAACGTTTACACCTGGATGATAACTCTATATCCACAGTTAGCATCCAGGAGCGAGCTTTTTCTGGGACCCCACGGCTTCGACTGCTGTTTCTGTCTCGGAACCACCTGTCAAGCATCCCTGCAGGCTTGCCAGCATCCTTGGAAGAGTTGCGACTGGACGACAACAGAATCAGCACCATCCCCACACATGCCTTCCGTGGGCTAGCCTCCTTGCGACGCTTGGTCCTGGATGGGAATCTGTTAGCCAACACACGCATTGCAGATGACACGTTTTCCCGTCTCTCCAACCTGACTGAGCTGTCACTGGTCAGGAATGCTCTGCAGTCTCCGCCAGTTAACCTACCCTCAGCTCACCTTGTGCGACTCCATTTGCAAGACAACGGAATGACTCACATACCACGAGGTACGCTGGATGGGATGCGGCGACTACAGAGGCTGGACCTATCAGGAAACAATCTGACCAGTCTCCCACGAGGACTTCTGAAGGATACAGAGAGCCTGGAGCTACTACTGCTGCGAGGAAACCCCTGGTACTGTGGCTGCAACCTTCGCTGGCTCCATGCCTGGCTCCACAGCCGGGGGGCAGCGGTGACAGTCAGAGGTCTGACCTGTCAGGGGCCTGAGCCTGTAAGGGGCCAGACCCTCAGAGACCTAACCTCCCTGATGGAGCAGTGTGAAGGCCCCCCTGCTGGTCCCAGTACTGGAATGGGGGTGAACCCAGCAGAAAAAGATGCCGGAGGTGACGATGGTGTTGGAGGGGGCCAAGCAGTGGCTTCAGTCCCCCATGGCAGCACCACCACTACCTCTCTGCTTGTCCCCACACAAGGTTCCCTCTTCACCCTGCGAGCCAAGCGGCCTGGCCTTGTGATGCCTCTGCCTCCTGGTGAAGGGGGACAGGTATCTGGAGAGGCCCTGGAGCTGACTGTAAAACCTCTCTCTTCGGACAGTGTACTGGTGAGTTGGTTGTGCCCACAGCCGGCACCCTCCTTCCGCCTATCATGGCTGAGGTTGGGTAGCAGTGCAGCTCTTGGTTCCATAACAGAGACTCTAGTACCTGGAGAGAGGAGGCAGTACCTCCTTACCCAGCTCACCCCACGCTCCCATTACCTCATCTGCTTGCTGCCACTACGTCAGGAGTCCTCCTTTGGGAGTTCCAGCATGGGCTCAGCTCGAGCTAGCAGCATGGACACAGACAGTAAAGACTCAGCACCAGCCTGTGCTCAGATAGAGACTGGAGAGGCTCTGATCAACTCCGGAGGGGAGGGGTCAGATAAAGAGGGACAGGACTCTGAACTAACAGCCCTGCCATTGGCTGGAATCATAGGGGGTGCCACAGCATTGGTAAGCCTGCTATTAATCTTTGGCATCTTCTGCTGGTATGGACAGAGAGCAGGTTATATGTCCGGGGACACAGGTTCATACAGCAGGGGCCGGGGTGGAAAACATTACGATGACTATGTAGAGTCAGGCACCAAGAAAGACACTTCAATCTTAGAGATCAGGGCCCCTCCTGCAGGGTTTCAGATGACAGCTATGGCCCATCAGCCTCTGCAGCCTAAGCTGGAGGATGTCACCTACATCCACACCATTTTCCCCTCCTCTTCCTCTTCCTCCCAAGCTAATGGGACCTATCGGAGCAGCCACGGAGCTGGCAGTCTCAATGGCACCATCCTCAGCCAAACCAGCCACCATCATGTCACTTATGGTACCAACCGTGGCTACAGAGAGGGTGGCATCCCCGACATAGATTATGCCTACACGTGATGATACAGGGATACACTCCCTGAGCCACAAATGCCAGGCACCATTTATATAATGACGACCCCTTGGCTGGTGGCCATTTTGTCCTTGGTTTCCAAAGTACCCTCTGTGCCTCTGCTGGTTCAACTTTGATTGGTTTGCTAGATAGAAAAGACTGATTTCAGCTATGTTGATTGGACATTGCTATTGAGTGACAGAAGTCCTACTATACTCTACTACTGTATACTACATTATACAGTAAGCCCGTCTTTCAGCGCTACTTATAGTTATAAATGGTTACTTTTCTCTTTTGGATATCTCAGTGTCTTTCAAACCTACTGTTCTTCTCAGCTCATAATAATACACAGTAACTTATTTGAGGTTGATATACTAGGCTTAGCAGATTTAGCAGGAGCTATATTTATAATATGAGGAAAAGGCACTTGATGTGTATAGAGATAGCTCAAATCTTTCTACCAACTGTAAGCTCTGTGCTGTATAGATAAAAGGGATGACAGAGGGAGAAATCAATGGTAGTTATTACTCACAGATGACAATGCATCATGGTTGACATGAAAAGATGTGTTCCTAGCCCCCTCCTTTTCCTCTACTTTACTTCCCTCCTTTTTAATTTTTCCTCCTTTCCGCCTCCTTTTTTTGGGCTGAGGCTCTTTCCTTTTCTTTCTCTCTTGTCTTTTGTGGTGCCGTGAGCAGAGGACGACTTTGTTCTCACCAAGGGAGCTGACAGCAGCGATAACAGTTCTGACAGAGATGGGAGACACAAACCACAGCATAGGGAGACTAATGAGAGGGAGAGAAAGAGCGAGATAGTGGTAGGGGGGTGATGGATGGATGGATGGATGGATGGATGGATGGATGGATGGATGGATGGATGGATGGATGGATGGATGGATGGGGGAAAGAGGGGTGCTGTTTTGTGCACTGAGAGAGGTGTGTTAGCTTAAGGCAGAGAGCGAGGACAGAAAAGGAGAGAAAAAAGGAAGATAAGTAAAAAAAGGGCGTGTGACAAATGCAGCGGTAGGAGGTAAAAAAGCAGACAAAAGGAAAAGAAGAGGCTCAAAAAGGGTGCGGGCGGGGTAAAGAAGAGGGGTGACAACTGGAATAATGTGACATCGTCATCCAAAATATGGCTGAAGTTTTACCCACAGTGAATCCACTACGGCACTCAGCACACACCTGAGTGATAACAGACTGCACGCTTCCTTCAAAGACTGATGTTTTCAGTTGCCTGTGATCATCAAACAATGTTTCTTGTGCAGTCTCTGCCTTACATATCATGTATCTTCATCATAATATGGACCCATTTCCATGCCACGTATCATGAAGAGAGGTACGGCGAGACAATCAGAGAAAAACATGAAGAAGTACAATGATTGCCAATACCACAGGACAAATGACTAGCTTGACAAGAATGGCTATTAAAAATCTCCCACTCAGAATTTAGAAGAAGTACTGCATGTACCCAATTTCTATTGTGGTCTGGTCTCATTATTAAATTACCTTTTCAAATGAAGTGAAAGAAACCTAATCATGCATCTTATAATAGTAACCCATTATCTCATAGAGCCTGGTTAAACCTTCTTAATTGAAAATAAGTTTTAGCAGCTTTGAGTTTTTTGGTGGAAGTTGGAATTACTCTGGTCTAATTACTCTTTCCTAAAATTCTCTCATAATAATACATCTTTTCAATTTTATTTAAAAAATTGGAACTGTTTCTGGTAGTATTTAAGTGAAAGTTCAAAATGCAAACAGGTAGGAATGGGAAATATGTATGAAACGATCTGTCATACTATTTGACATTTTACATAGCAATTTTATACGTACTGTACTCAGGATGTACTGATTTGGAAACCGATTAAACCTAAAATTACCCTACAGAAATGTCTTCTTTTGGATAATCAAGTAAATTAAACACCTGACAAACTTCTGTACAACATCACAATTATATGAAATTACAATATAGTTATAAAGCAGAAATGCTCATTTATTTGAAACACAACAGCCGAATACATCCACAGAGATTAAATCAGAGATATTACATTGAGAGTGTCATGTTATGAACAGTATAGTGAAATATGACAAATTAGTAGACCTGAAATAATTAGTTCATTAAATCAATCGACAGGAAATTTATCTAGGCAAAAATATTCTGTATCATCATATTGCCTCACCCTACAGGAGGGTATTTTAATTTGTAGTATTTAAACAACTAATTTTTTTTTATTTTTTTTTAATTTTACAACATCTGACACTCAAAGTTGATGGGATGCATTCTGGGAGGTGCATTACTTTAGTTGACCGATTTTAGTTGTCCAGTTTTACAGGCCTTAGTACAGCATGGGCACAGTTGTGTTAACAGGGATCACAGCCTTACCGCTACACTGTGCAGCTCAATACACAAACAAACATTCACACAGCAAGGAGGAAGCAGCACCTGCTTTCCGACTGCCTTTCACTGACCCCACTAATATACTTTAAGGGAGGAGGAACTTCAAAGGAAAACGCTAGCAAACAGCCAGAGATTAAAAGAGGAAGAGGAGAGAGCGGAGGGGGAAAAATAAAGAGTAGAGGGGAGGATGGGGAGGACTGATATATATATAGAGCCTGTGAGTGTTGAAACCCATTCTTACTTTCAGTAGCTCTCTTTCTCTTTCCAACCTGTGTTACTGTGTACCAGTAATATTGGAAGAGCTCCAGTGTGGGTTTTTAGTTTTTTTTTTCTCCATTTGTTTTTCTTTTTTTAAAAGCACTGAAGCTTCCTTTCATTCTGTGCAGA